>NC_142931.1:74365052-74372552 GCF_046866305.1 Octopus bimaculoides | reverse complement strand
GACACACCTGATCAAAAAGTTTTACACACATGACTGAATGCTGAATAATAACAAAGCTCCAAATTTAATCAATAAAAATCTTCCACGATATCTTTCCATCAGAACTTATTCTACAACCTAATCATTATTCAATAGAGCACAGCTTACCCCACAAAACGTAAACTTCCAGATGCTATATAAAGTCAAGGCGAACCTAAATGCATCGCAGTCCGATGAAGACTAAGCAAACGTAAATTTCGAACTCACGTCACACTATTCTTCTTACAGAATGATAAATGCTAGAAGAATCCGTGGAAATCCCACGGAACGAAGAAATTAAGAGAAGCAGTTTAAGAAAGAAAGGATAACTTGCATTTTTATCGGATATAAATCTTATTGTTACCTGTGCAATAAATGATACAAAAATATACAATAGCAAAATATAAAATACTTAATACTCTTATCATTCGTTAGTATTTAATTCTGTTGAAACTGTAAGATCAATATATGATTGCATATTCCTTATTACGCAATATTTTGTAATAATTACTTTACATTATATATAATTAATGTACACAAAACTATATAGGGAATATATAGTACACAACGTTTCTATTTGCATGATACTTTCAACTCTATAGCAAATTTTGAAAACAAATTACATCGACGGCCATTTTGCTAACTTGTTTTCCTTTGCGAAACATTTTATTCTTCTCTCTTTTTCTCTGTGTCTCTTCCTCTCACTTTCTCTCTCTCTTTCTTTCTCTCCCGTTCTCTCTTCCTCTCTGTCTCTCTTCATCTCTACCTTTTACTTCAACAAAATTGTTAACCATGTAAACCCATTCTTCACGTCGTTAACGTTTCTCTCTTTTTCTTTCTCTCCAACTCTCACTTCCACTCACTACGTGAAGAGAGACAGCATAATGCAATTGGCTGGCTATCTGCCATCTCACTCACTCTCCCTCCCTCCCTCTCACTCTCACACTCACTTTTCATCTCTTTCTCTCACTCTCTCTTCCTCTCCTTCACACTCACTCCACCCCCTCCTCTCTCTAGATTTGCATACAAGCGTATGTACACACAAACATATATATGCATTTATCTTTTATATATATGTATATATATATATATATATATAAATTTTTAATTTAAATTTAAAACTTTGGATATATAACCGAGGAGAACGACCCTTAAGGAGTCTACTTTAGACTTTTTTGCGGTGAAATCTCTTGCTATATTGGTAACGATTACATGTTTTTCTATGAACAAATATATATATATAGATTGATAGATATAGATATATGTATGCCTGTGTATATATATGTATGTATATATATATATATATATATATACATATATATACATGTATGTATGTATGTATGTATGCGCCCACACATTTGACAAAACCGAGAAAACGACTATCATAGAGACATTCACAATCAAGTTTAAAGCACTGCTTTAAGTACAGCCACAGCCGCAACTTTAATTCTTAACCATCACAACAAGCGCAGTCGCGACAATAACAGAGTAATAAAGCTAACCAAGGTCAAAACCATCACCAAAACTACAGCAAGAAACTATCTCCAGGTCCTGAATTCTTGTAATGTTGGGTGTAACAACAAATAGTTTGAAGAAGGTTCATTGCTATATGGTGCCCATTTGCAGCTGGAGTTGACAGCAATTTCAGACCAAAATGTCATTATCACATATGTAGTGCAGTAATAATGACCAAGTTTAAATGCCTACCTACATTACAGCTAGCAATCCTCTCAGGAGAGAGGATTGCTCGCATATTGACACTGTACAGTATGAGCACAAATTCCAGGATACACTTTGTAATTTTGTTCTTACGAAAACTTGGATAAGTTTTCGCATTTTCTACGCTACACTTTCTTAACCAAAAGCCCATTCCTTAGCCTTTGAACTAAGATCAAAATTTGAAGACCTATAATCGCAATGCATGCATACATACATACACACATATATATATATATATATATATATATATATATATATATATATATATATATATATATATATATATACATATATATATAGGTATGTAATATGTGTGCATGCGTCACTATACACATTTATGGAGTCTGAGGGGAATTTTTGCCTATGCAAATTTGTATGAGATGGGGGCCTTTTCCATTCTTAGTAATAATGTATACCTATCTATCTATCTATCTATCTATCTATGTGTGCGCGTGTGTGTGTGTGTGTGTGTATCTCTATCTTTCATTCTCTCTCACTCCCTGTGAGTGTATGTATGTGTACGTGCGTGTGTGTATGTATATGCATAATTCAACTTTCCTCACTTCTACCTGTCACCAGCTCAAACACAACCAGCACAAGCATCAAAGCCATTCAAACCACCGCCATTACTAAACACCAACTCCTTAATGACCACCACCAACAACAGCATAAATAGTTTGAGCAAAGTAAACAACTCCATCTGAAATTTTGAAAAAGTCACACAAGATAATGTGGCAAACTAATGGATTGTAAAAGGTGAATGATATAACTTCGATTTTCGACCAATGTGTATTGAGTAGAAACTCAATTGCAACAACAATATAATTAACAAGATCATTGTACCAACCATTGCCACCAACAGTATCCCCATTATTATTTTCACCATCATCAAAAACACATAAACCAATATAACCACTTCCAACACCACTAGCAATCCATCAACAGCAATGATAGTATCCGCATGATAGCAATGTCTGTAGCTACATATGTTGCATGTCGATACAACTGTTTGCGTATAGTGTGTGTGTGGGAGAGAGAGGGGGGAGAAAGAGAAAGTGAGAGCGAGAGACAGTTGAGTGTAGAGTTTTTATGGCTCAAGTCATAATCCTCTAACCCTTCGATTAACTGTAAACATACAATACTTCGAAGTGACCGCGAACTTACAAAATATTTACTAATGAGTCAACGAAAAAGCTTGCATATTGATGTTCTACATAAAATAAATAGTAACGAAAATTTTCCTCAAATGACTCTCTGCATTCTTAAAAGAAAGAAAAAAAAAGAAATGAAATATTGTATAAAGTGTTCATAAAGACAAACAAACACCAACAAAAAAATCATGGCCCAAACGATTTTAATCATGTCTGCTCGATCAGAACTAATCTAAGTCTAAATAAGAACTATAACAATGAGCGGGCTCAAACTACAATTGCAAACACGCTTCATATGAGCTTACCACCACTCCACACGAAGGCCAAATACATAGCAAATTTTGATTTCTAACATAAGCACGAGCCAAACATTTTGGGGCAGGGACAGAGATGACCCAAGCACTTAATCGGAAATGATAAAAAATGAAGGAGTCCTAATTTTTTTCTATTCGAAACGCCCTTTTGATACGTTGAAAGGCCTCAATATATAAATGACCTTATGTAGAGGATTTCCGTACAAACCATACAAATTTTGAAGTGTTGTTTCAACATTGATGCTCACACGAAAACATATACGGAATCAATTAATATGCACAGCGGCATACATATATATAAATACGCATAGATACACGCGTAAACATACTTAAAATATATATATATGCGGACATACATGCGTACTTATTCACATATACACATGCATACAAACACACACGCTTGAACACGTGTACACACTATGGAAACGCATAGCAACAACAAAAAGATTATCCGAAGAAGTTAAGCTAAAAAGTAAGACAAAAAGAAAAGATTTATGCGCATGTGTGTGTGTGTGAGTGTGTATCTGCGCTTGTGTGTGTGTGCGTGTATGTGTGTGTATGTGTGTGTGTGTGTGTGTGTGCGTACGGGGTGCGCACGCGCATGTGCATGTGTGTGCGCGTGTGTTTTGTATGTATCAATAGATCTGTGAGCCTATATATCTGCATGTGTGTATGTATAATTACACACACACATATATATGTATATATATATATATATATATATATATATATATATATATATATATGTATATATATATATATATATATATATATATATATATATATATATATATATATATATATATATATATATATGTATATATATGTATATATATATATATATATATATATATATATATATATATATATATATATATATATATATATATATATATATATATATATATATATATATGTATATATATGTATATACATATATGTACATATATATATATATACATATGTATGTATATACATACATACATACATACATACATATACGCTTCGGTATAGAAGTACTTGATATACATATGTGCTCTACACACACATACACATATATGCATGTATGTATATATTGCATATGTGTGTGTGTGTGCGTGTGTGTGTGTGTGTGTGTGGTGTGTGCGTGTGTGTGTGTGTGTGTATGTGTGTGTGTGGTATGTGCGTGTGTGTTGTCTGTGTGTGTATAGTCACTTTATAAATGCACATATACATACACGCACGCACACACACAGACACACACACACATGCATGGAGACACGCGTATGTTTGTATGGTATGTGCTCGTGCGTTTGATTGACTATATCCGGTGTGGCAGAGTATCTCGTCCCACCCTCTCCCACCTGCCTACCAGCCCATAAGTAAATAAAGCCTTAGCGATTCAGTTATCGGTGCTACTTGAGTTTATCTTATGACGCCTGTTCGGTGTGATAAACCGTAAAAGATTGAACTTCTGCTATAGAAATTAGGCGTAGTGGTGTACAAGATTCGCAGTTGCAGCAGCAGCAGCAATAACAACAATAACAGCAATAAGGAGCAGTAGAGGACGTGTCAGTATATTAGCCTGACATTCTAGAAATAGCAACTAATTTATCCTCAAACCTAATTAACCTACACTAGCAAACAATCCGAAGACATTGCATTATACAATCTGGGGTAAGAGCAGAAACCAGTGGAAAAGAACTCTTAACTGAGCTGAACAGCAGAAAGTCTTCAGAGAAGAAACCCACCCCAGGGACGGGGACTAAGAAAAGAAGTGGGCCCTTCTAGATAATGTCATTACGCCCTTTTCGACTGGAATTGTATTCCATTCTGACCTTGTGATCTCCCTTTGAAAAATTTCTTAGGACCGCGCCTGCTCTTCAGGTAAGTTGTTCGGCCCTTCATTTCTGAAAAACACATGCAAGCAAAATGTAAAGACCCGAAAAAATGCATAGCGCCATTTCGCGTCTTTGCACATATACCGTTGAGGCTTCTGCAGCTATCCACTATTCTCTCTCTTTCTCTCTCTCTCTCTCTCTCTCTCTCTCTCTCTCTCTCTCTCTCTCTCTCTCTCTCTATCTATCTATCTATCTCTCTCTCTCTCGCACTCTCTCTTGTACGCTCGCTCGCTCGCTCACTCTCTCGCACTCTCTCTCTCACTATCTATCTATCTATCTCTCTATCTATCTATCTATCTATCTATCTATCTATTGATCTATCTTTACTCTTTCACTTGTTTCAGTGAGAAGTACATGGAACAAATAGGGACTGCAACGCGGGTGGAGCACTTGAGAAAACAGCACAGCTTGGAACCGGACTACTAAAAAGAGATGACCCTGTTAGTACTGCGATATTGAGTTCAAAAAATTAGGATACTTTTGACAGCCAGAGATATTGAAAAAGTGACTGAAACAGCTGGCGAATAAAAGAGAAAAACAAAGACAACAATAAACAAATGGAAATAAATGGAATTGCATGGCAAATTCTTGTAACAAACTGAGAATTCTTGAAGTAAAAATCGCTGACTTTGGTTGATAGAAAAGAACTTGAAACGAGAGACAGAAACGTTAATTATAGTCACTCAGAAACAAGCCCTTAGAACAAATCTGATAGAGGTAAAGAGACAAAAGCAGTCAGACGGCAAATATAGAATCTGTAAGAAAGAAGACGAAAGTATTTATTACATTTTGAGTGAGTGTAGTATTCTAGCACAAAAGGAGTATAAACGCAGAGATGATTGTGTAAGCAAAAGGGCATACTGGGATATCAGCCTAGTATGCGGCTTCAGAACAGAAGAGTGGTATGAACACGAACCAGAGGCTGTGATAGAAAATGAGCATTACGAGATTTTGTGGGATTACTCATAATGACTGACCATACTATTGAAACAAGAAGATCAGATATGTTTATAGAGAACAAAATAAACAAAAATTGTAAGATCATAGATTTTGCAATTCCCTATGATAGCAGAGTCGATACCAAAGAAACTGAAGAAAATTAAGAAATACCAGGATCTAGCCAGAGAGATGCGGAGATTGTGGAAGACCAAGACTGTAGCAGTTGGTGCACTTGGCAGAACAACCAAAACGCAACCTTAAAGACTAAATGAAATTTGAATTGAAACTCATATTGTCGACCTGCAGAAAAAGTACCATTCTATATTCTGCAAGAGTCCTAAGAAAAATTCTTATGATTTAAGGGGACTTGTCGCTAGGCTTCAAGATAAAATATCTGCTATGCCAAATAATAATAGTAGCTTATCGCCTAAGTATAAGTGCATTCATGCAGGTCATTCTTGTTCCTCTCATAATTCTTGCTCCTCTCAACCACTTTCCAGAAAATTACGTGTAAGGCAGAGACCCCTCTTCACAATTAACTTTCTCAGTAAGAAGTTGATGTAGACTTGCTTGATGAGAGAAGGGTTTTTATTGCTTTCAATCTTGTCTACCATATAAGCTGTTTCCTTATGACTATTAGACAGGGGAAAATAGCTAGGCTTTTCTGGGCAGTAGAAAGTAGTTAGCGATACCCATGATGGACTTAGGTGACAACTACTATTCGACTAAATATTGACTGGATGAACGCTGACATAGAATAAAATATTAAAAATGAAAAATGACAGCAAGGAAAACCTCTGCTTCCCTCCTTATCTTCCTTCTCATCGTCAATGCAATCATCTCTTCAACAAGGCTTCGATGTAGATACTACACATGATAGAAATAACAATCAAATTTCCCTCATATTACATCCTACGTATTTTCAAAATGATCTCTATTGGATAATGTGGTTCGAGATACACTATGATTGAATTAAAAAAAAGACTAAGTGGTTACAAGTCGAAAGTTTGTAATCATAGACTTTCACGGTCAAATCTGACCTGGAACTAAATAATATCAACGTTAACAGCAGAGTGAGACACAATGGATGGCATCTAAGATACACTACGTATGAGAAAAAATGGGAATGGTCACGTGTAGAACATCTTCGAAAATAGATCGGCTCGATCAATCTGGTCTAAATCTAAACACCGACAACAACGTCATCAGCAACATGAACCGTTCTAACATTAGCAACTACAATGATGTCAATGATGTTGCAGACAGTGATAGTGAGGGAAATGGCGATGACGTGGACAGTGATAAACATAAACAACAGTGGAGATGACGACAGGGTTCAAGTCTCAACTATCAACCAGCTTTAGAATGTCATATTCGATTAAGGGCATTTCACGCAGCGAAACGAACTGTGATAATCATACAGTGAGAGAAGGAAGGAGCGAGTATCGTGAAAGGGTAGTGAGGACCAATAGTCTGTCA
>NC_142931.1:74345052-74360052 GCF_046866305.1 Octopus bimaculoides | reverse complement strand
CTACCGTTTTGACGTCGCGGGGCCCCTCCTTTCGGAGGTGTCTTCAGCTCTGGTGTTGGGTGCATGTCTTCTTTCACTGTTTGTGACTGTTCCAATTCAACTGTGGAATGTCCCTCGCTATGCTTATTTTCCAGGAGGTTCTGGCCACACGTCTTACGGTTCGTCAACACGCGTTGTTGAATTACTTTCTTCCGACATACCTTCCCTTGGTGGATTAGGATCCAGTTAGCTCTAATTATCTGGTACTTATTTTAGCGACCCCGAAAGAATGAAAGGCAAAGCTGACCTCGGCGGAATTTGAACTCAGAACATAAAGACGGAAGAAATACCGCTAAGAATTTTGCCCAGCGTGCTAACGATTCTGACAGCTACCTATTTAATAATAATAATAATAATAATAATAATAATAATAATAATAATAATAATAATAATGATGATGATGATGATGATGATGATGATGATGATGATAATAATAATAATGATAATAATAATAATGATGATAATAATAATGATGATAATAATGATAATAATAATAATAATAATAATACATACAGTAAACCACAGCAAACCACAGCACATACCCAAGGCGCACAGAGCTGCGCTCGGTAGTGAAGTGAAAGCACGTTATAAAAATAAAACTACTGAACAATAATAATAATAATAATAATAATCGTACGACCAAGATTAGCAGCAGCAACAGCAACGATAAACATAAACTACATCATGATCAACACCAAAACTACATTATGCTCGATCTAATCAGTGTTGGGAAGGTTAAAAAGAAATATCTTTAAAATTAATGTTTGAATAAACAAAAGAAATAGATGAACAGATAACTACACTTTATATATGGGGACAGAAACAAAAGAAAGAAGACTTTGTTTGAGCTAAATATATTTTAAGTCGGTCGATCGGCAAATTTATTGAAGCGTCGGACGAATGCCATGCGCTAATAGTTCCGGCTCACCTCCAACAATACCCACACCTACGTATAAACCTCCATTCTTCCATAACTTACCGCACCAAAGCGTCATCCACATGCAACACCTCACGCCAAACCCGAAATAATTCAACGAAACGAGACCTACAAAACATCCATGAATGGAGAACTCATGCCAAACTTGTACCACTCAACTGTGCAAAGATATAATCAGAACGATATCAGAAAATATTATCGTACATTTTCATTAAAAATAAACCTCGCGCATATGAAATTCTCAATATGTCAACCCATGCTCGCTATCGTCATCACGGAATCTTTTTCATGGTAAATGCACATCCATAGCATAGCGAAGACGGCATTATATTAACTGGTTGTCTTTGGAGCCAGAAGATACTTTAGTCACCCTACAACACCAAAACACTTGTTGTTGTTGTTGGCACTCCGTCGCTTACAACGTCGAGGGTTCCAGTTGATACGATCAACGGAACAGCCTGCTTGTGAAATTTACGTGCAAGTGGCTGAGCACTCCACAGACACGTGTACCCTTAACGTAGTTCTTAGGGATATTCAGCGTGACACAGTGTGACAAAGCTGACCCTTTGAATTACAGGCACAACAGAAACAGGAAGTTAGAGTGAGAGAAAGTTGTGGTGAAAGAGTACAGCAGGGTTCGCCACCATCCCCTGCCGGAGCCTCGTGGAGCTTTAGGTGTTTTCGCTCAATAAACACTCACTACGCCCGGTCTGGGAATCGAAACCGCGATCCTATGACCGCGAGTCCGCTGCCCTAACCACTGGGCCATTGCACCTCCACACCACCAAAACACTAACCCCATTACAAAGCTCATGTGAGCCTCACAAAAAAATTTTAAAATCGTTTTGCTCCTTCGATTATAACTTTACTGTTGTTACAAACACAGCTACTCTAAAGCATAGCCATCTCACGCAAAAATAAAGCCGCCCGACTGATAAGCATGAATTCTGTCATACTCCAGCTTGTGGATCACTGATGATCTGTTTCCTTTCTTTGTTTATATACAGACATTATAATGACTATTTCTCTTCAACACCAGCTGATCATATGACAACACTATCTATGTATCCCGACTCAGTCGTATCCTCTCTTTTCTTGTGCCCATTTCTAAACCCTGCACTAAGTTCTGCGCTCTGTACTCCGTCCCCAAAGCCTCAATTCTGTAGAATACCTTCTCTGCCCATATTTTGTCCTGCAGCTGTCAAAGGGTAACTATTTAAGAGAATATTATTTATATTGCTCTCAATAGCTTCAGAGAACCTGTGTGAAGATCAAGTTCATAGTCCTTTCCATCAGAATAATCAAATAAAACAAAATAGGATGCATTAACCAAGCACTAAGGGAAGAAAGTGCACACTGGCTGAGACGATTTAACATTTTAGTAGAATTTGGGAGAACTTTTCAAGCAGGGTGGCTAGTCTCATTTGGAAGTGTGCAAAAGTTAGCTGTCTCTGGAATGCCACGCATTTGTGGTGAATGCCTACATCGTCTGACTGTCGGGCTTCACGTTTTACCAGATTGGAACATTTACTCTTTAGCTCCTTGTAAAAGAGATGGGTTTCACCGATTAGGTTTAACCTATAGCAACTCTAGCGGGTAGGAGAGATGGAAATGCTATGGCTAGTGATGCGTAGACATACGGCAAAAAATTCAACGTCTGCTGTTTCTGAGGCAGTGAACTCGTGTGATGGTCGTTTGCTAGTCATAGCTTCCCGTATCTGGCCTTTTAGTATCAGTAATATTTCACGTAGGTTCTCTCTTACCATTCCTCTCAAAGATGGTGGTCTATTTCTTTCACTGATTAGCCGTTGTAATGAGCTCCTTTCCTCTTCTATAACATTTTGGCTATTGTTTCTCTCCTGCTGATTTATTGGACTCACAATTATTTCTTATTTGATTTCTTCCACCCTTCTAATTTTACATAACTATGTTCTTCATCGTCCACTGTTTCGGGAGGTTTCTGCCAGTTCAACTGGAATAGTCACTATCTTTTCGCGATTAAATGTTTCGGGTCAAGAAGTTTTGTTCTGTGACAGAGAAATATGTTTTTCGCAATCCATATTTCGTACATCCTTTTTCTGTATCCCATTTTGACAGGCTCGCGTCTGTAATATTCTTTTCTACTCTAGACGCAGGCCCGAAATTTTGGGGGAGGGGGCCAGTCGATTAGATCAACCTCAGTACGCAACAGGTACTTAATTTATCGACTCCGAAAGCATGAAAGGCAAAGTCGACCTCGGCAGAATTTGAACTCAGAACGTAAAGACAGACGAAATACCGCTAAGTATCGCAGATTTGTGTGCAGCTGTGAGGGGAAATCGTCGAATCCTTATCCGTAAGTTATCAGGGGATGAGCAGATTAGTTACGGTTAATTATCACTGAAGATTTGGATACGAGACGCATGTCTACCAAGTTTGCGCCAATACTGCTTTCAGCTGACCAAAAAGACGCTTGGGTTTCAGTTGCATAAGACCTCCTTGATTGTGTTGAGAACGATGAAAGCTTTTCGAAAACTTTGCATAGACATCTGAGCAGGAATCGCCAAGCTTTTGGCAAAATTTGATGCAGATTCTCTATTCAACTTTTTCTGTCATGGTCAATGCAATGATCACCTTCCTTCCAAGCACTGTTGTAAACATCTAAAACGTTAAAACTTAGTGCACATGCACAACAGTGTTCAAGGTCAATCTGTGTCAAGTGGTTTCACTTTCCGTGCTTTAGCTTCGTTACTGTAGCAACAGTCCGGATATTTATTGATATCTAAAACAAAACATACAAATCTGCACGTATACATAAAAACATATATACATATATAATGTGTGTATATATGTATATATATATGCATATATGTATACACTCGTGGCATATATATATATATATATATATATATATATATATATATATATATATATATATATATATATATATATATATATATATATATATATATGAAATCAATATAAATCGCTACAAATATGTAGGGCTATGTTTGTCATGCTAAATCGTTTTGATGTAACCAGTAACATGTTGCATATTCCTGATGAGACAAAAATTCCACTACGTTAAACGATAGATTTGTAGGAAAATAAAATTCTCAGAATAAGCTTTACTGAATATGGTTTATGTTCAATAAGATGAGTAAGATAATAAAAAAAAATGAGAAGGTTGTTGAAGCTTTGAAAATTCTGGCCCGATTTCGAAATAATTACTTTTGTTAAGAGAGATTCTCAACAATGACTAAGAAAAAAAAAAAAGAAAAGAAAAGAAAAGAAAAGCAAAATCAAAGTAATATATCGGCTTCATACTTTGACGGGTATTGATGAGGAACTCTCTTTGCTCTCGCCAAAATTTGAAAATTTGTACAAAAGAAAAGAAGAAAAAAGAAAAAAAAAACAACTGGACTCTGCAGACTCTTGTTGATTGATATAAGATTATATTTTTCATAATATTCTAGGGCGGCGAGCTGGTAGAAAGCTTAGTAGCATTTCGACCGTCTTTACGTGCTGAATTCAAATTCCGCCGAGGTCCGGGGTTGATAATGCAAGTACCAGTTGAGCACTTGGGTCAATGTAATCAACTTAACCCCTCACCCAAAATTGTTGACCTTATACCAAAATTTGAAACCAGTATTCTTCAAGATATTTCTTTGGTTTGCTACTAATTTATGAAAACGTGTAGTATTTTTTTTAACAAAGAAAATATAATGTATTTATATGTTCTTTCTTTCTGTGTGTATATGTATATATTCTTCCACATACATACATATAAATATATATATACTCTTAAGGCTCTAAGTCTCTCAGTAACGTTTGCAGTTTGTAAGGCGGCGAGCTGGCAGAAACGTTAGCACGCCGGGCAAAAAGCCTAGCAGCATTTCGTCTACCGCTACGTTCTGAATTCAAATTCCGCCGAGATCGACTTTGCCTTTTATTCCTTTGGGGTCGATTAAATAAGTACCAGTTACGCACTGGGGTCGAGATAATTGACTTCATCTGTTTGTCTGTCCTCGTTTGTCCCCTCTGTTTGTAGCCCCTTGTGGGCAATAAAGAAATAAGACACGTTAGCACACCGGGCGAAATGTTTAGCGGTATTTTGCCTGTCTTTTCGTTCTGAGTTCAAATTCTGCCAAGGTCAACTTTGCCTTTCATCTTTTCAAGGTCGACAAATTAAGTACCAATTGCGTACTGGGGTCGATTAGATCGACTTGTTACAGAATTGGTAATTGATTGAGTAGAATATGTGTTCTGTGAATTGCTATAGATTGGGAAGATGGAATATATGTAGTGAATTGTGTTACAGGTTTGGGAAGTAATGCTGTAGATTATGCATAATACTGTGCTTTCTTGTGCATTGAATAAGAAGTAGAATTCGCACATAACAAATATCATTTGTTAATTACCTGTTAAATTAACAAATAAAATTTGTTATGTACGAAGGCGCATGATTCAGTAGTGAGAGCGTCGGGCTCACAATCTTGAAGTAGTGAGTTCGGTTCCTAGACCGGCCTGCATATTGTGTTTTTGTGCAAGACACTTTATTTCCCGTTGCTCCAGTTCACTCGGCCGTAGAAATGATTTGCAACGTCACCGGTACCAAGCTGTATCGGCCTTTGCCTTTCCCTTGGATAACATCGGTGGCGTGGAGCGGGGAGGTTGGTATGCATGGACAACTGTTGGTCTTCCATAAAACAACCTTGCCCGAACGTGTACCTCGGAGGAGAACGTTCTAGGTGCAATCCCATGGTCTCTCATGACCAAAGAGGTCTTTACCCTTTTTTTAAAAACCTGCTGTAAGCGTTGATATGTTTTATTCAGGTTTTCGTTAATATTCTTTTATACCATATTCAGTGCACATGTTTCCCAGTTTCTGTTCATCCATTTTTACTCAAAAAGCTTTGAGTTCGGTAGTGAAAGCATACACACCCAAAAGACTGTTGATATCAAAACAAAATATGGTGAATACGAAGCACGCTTTTTTACCATTGAGATACATTACGCCAATTTTAATACTTTAAATACATATAAAATATCGCACAAGTCAAATTCTTGAAGCAGTTTAATAGATTACACAAGAACCTGAAACTTATGGCCATGAGCCTGTTATAAACTTGTTATTACAAATTTTGGTAGCTTTTTTTGTAGCTAGGTGTTGATCTTATGCAGTTAAAATGAGGTTGTCTGTTTCTGGCTTCACATAGAGCTTTTGTTCCACTGTTGGCTTTCATATTGGCTCACTTTGTCTATATTCAGTCTTGCAGGATATTTACCATGGAGAGATGCTTTACTCAACATTTTATTCTTTAGTAGTTGTTGACTTTTATTTAATTTCTTCCTTTGTGAGATTTTTTTTTTTTTTTTTGCTTTTTATTTCACCTGTTGTTTTGTCACAGAAAATTATATAATGTCTTTCATTCAATGTATTTAACTTCTATATTGTTTCGTATTGTTTCCTTATACTATAGAGAAGTGCTTCTTTTCTTTTCGATGTTGACTCGTTATATTAATCACTCTAGCGTTGCTTGCTTCTAAGTACGTTTTCAGACCAACTGCGGTTACTTTGTGATACTTGTGTATGTTGTGTCTGTTTTCTTCATATATTTAAGTATGTTCTATATATCTTATCTATATCACCTTTAGAATCGAACATTGATTGCATCATGTATTTTTTTCTGTATAATTTCATATAAATTTCTATTACTATATTGTATAGTATTTTGAATAATCAATAAAGAGGAAATGGCTTATGGTTTATGGTTTACCCGGAGCATTTATAAACTGAAGATCGTAAGTTTGGATGAATCTCTATCCTGGAATGGGTATGAAAAGACATTTCAGAAATTTTCTTTCCTGAGAGAGAGGGAGAGAGAGAGGGAGAGAGAGAGGGAGAGAGAGAGAACAGAGGAGGAGACAGACTGTCAGGCAGACAGACTGTCAGGTAGACAGACTGTCAGGCAGACAGACTGTCAGGCAGACAGACTGTCAGGCAGACAGACTGTCAGGCAGACAGAGGGAGAGAGAGAGAGAACAGAGGAGGAGACAGACTGCCAGGCAGAGAGAGGAAGTGGAAGGAAGGATATTGTTGGCATAGAAAAGTTAGGAATAAAGGGAAAAAAATTGAGAAAGGCTGGTCAGAAAATTCTGATCTATAAAATTAGAACTTTTTCCTGAAACAGTGAATAAGCTCAAACAATTTACATGGAACAGTCTATGAGAGGAATCAAAATTGTACTTTTTTTTGTTTTGTTTTTATTTAACTGGTCTGAGTATATCGAGTGATGGTTTTAAATATTTTTCAGCTAACCCAAGCGAAGATACAATCTTCTAGAGCGGTTTGTGAAGAGAACTACAAGATAAACATTGATTAAATCGATACTGGAATGCAGCTTGAACAAGCACTCAAACATGAATCAAATTACCATCAGTGATCAGAATATTAGTGTGCATTTTAAAATATCACTAAACTGGAAGGCTCCAGGTCAGATGGCATTCAGTGATTAAGCATTTTGACAGAATGTTGCACAAAATACATTACTAAGCTGTTTCGTTCAAGGACAGCCCTTTCTCATGAAAAATAATCTACGGAAGATCTTATCGCCAGGAATTACGGGCCTGTTACTTGTCTAAACTTTATCTGAAAGCTTCTTTCCGGAATATTTTCTAAGAAATGCCATTCTCAAACAAACACCAACCTCCTCTCTTTAGAATACAAGGATTGCAGGTACAAAACAAGAACAAAGGATTATTATGCACACACACACGCACACGCGCGCACACACGCACACGCGCGCACACACGCACACGCGCGCACACACGCACACACATACATATCTATGTATATACGAATGCATGTATGTATGTATATATGTATATGTGTTTGTCTGTCTGTCTGTCTTTGAGTTTTTGAGTTTGTGTATGTCCCCTCAACCACCGCTTGACAGCCAGTGTCGTTGTGCTTAACTCGCGATTCGGCAAAAGAGACCGATAGAATAAGTACCGATTAGTTTGACTAAAAAGGTTCCTCAAAGCGGTGACCCAACATAGCTGAAACAAGATAAAAGTTAAAGATAAAAAAAAATAATGATGAAGGACTAAATTTTCGAAGACAAACCAAAGTATTGTACGAAAAGATTTTAAAGATGATCATGGTATCGTGGTACTGCCTTGGTTGATGTTTTAACCTACAAAGATATTTGGTGGATCAAATAATTCAATGAAATTTGTAATACCTAGCTTGAAGGACCGGAGAACTAATTTGGTTCCATAATATAAGTTCCTAGTCACTGAATAAATATAGAGATATGATATTTTTGAGTGACTCTTATTTCTACTCTCAGACCGCTATGTTTTCATTTTATCTTCAGTGTTAAACTAATATGATTGGTACTAAGAAAAGAAAAGCAGGTTATAAGTTAAGGGGGAAATACTCATAACTCGTCTTTAAATAAATTCTTTCTTTTTTTTTTCTTTTTTTATGGACGATTTCGATGTATTTACCTGAATTGGTCGAACCTTAGAATGCAAAAAGTGTAAAAACGAAAAAAAAAAAAATGCTATGCGTTTGTTCTTCCCGCGTTTTACCGTCTGAGTTCGAACTCCGCCGAGGTTAACTTTGCCCGCCATTTCTCCGAAATCGATAAAATACAGTGCCAATCAAGGTATCAATGGTATCGACCAGCCCTCCCCCAAACTAGCAGGCTTTATGCCTAAGTTTGAAACAATCATCATCATCATCATGATCTGCAGCAGCAGCAGCAGCGTCAGTGGCAGCAGCAACAAAAAGTAGTAGTAGTAGTAGTAGTAGTAGTAGTAGTAGTTGTTGTTGTTGTTGTTGTAGTAGCAGTAGTGAGTAAGTGCATGTCCGACGGTGAATGCACTTGTCACAGCTGACGTCCTCAAGTCAACAAGCCAAACTGGCGCCACGTTAAGGACGCTTAATTCAAACGTCTGATCAGTTACAGAGGTATACGTAATTGTCTATGCGTCGTATGTGGGCTTGTTTGTGACTGTTTCTATACAAACCTACGCACAACTAAAACGATAATTAAAGAAACCAGTATATAGAAATCTTTATGTAAGAAGACATAAAATATACATACAAATAAACATCTCTCTCCCACTCTACTTCATATATATAGATATATAAAAATATATATACATATATAAAGAGAGAGAGAGAGAGGGAGAGAGAGAGAGAGAGAGAGAGAGAGACAGACAGACAGACAGACAGAGACAGACAGATAGACAGACAAATAGGTAGGAAGGTAGGTAGGTAGGTAGGTAGGTAGGTAGGTAGGTGGCTTGCTAGCTAGGGAGGTTCTCCGTAGATTTCGACGACGATTTGGCAGTTGTTCGATCAACTAAATTACCTACACTTTGAATGGAGGATGACAGAGTATTTCACAGACACGTGTTACCTTAACATAACTCCCAAATAGAACTGGGGGTGACACTGTATGTGTCACAGGTGCCACTCATTCAACGGACTCTCAAACAATACCCGCCATACGTATATGAAGTACCAGTCATGTAGTGAGACTGATTTAGTCGTCTTATCCCTTCAACCCAAATATATGGCCATGCATGTTGTTCCCTCAACAGAGATTCATAGTAGTTGTAAGACCTATCATTTGAAGAAATCTGTAAGGTTCCATTTGGGTACTATTCATATTTTCGTAAAATAAGCAGTGATGAAAATTTTTGCAGATGAAGTTGACATCATTGGTAAGGCTGTGTAGGAAGATGTTTTTTGTGGATATTTTGGGATCTTTCTTCATGCAGTCAGTGCAGATCCGGCGTTGGGAGTATAGATTGCATGTCAATGACCCTTAGACATGAAAGATTGAAAAAATGTTGAAGCTGTAATCATCTACGTAACGTTGGTCGTTGTTGGAAATGATGGAACTTAGACTGTTGATATATAGGAGGAAGAATATGGATGACGAAATTGAATTCTGGGGTACACTAGATTTGATAGAATATGGGTCAAAATGAGAGAGGAGGATGAAAAGAGAAAGGGAAATATATGAGAACATGTTGCGATAAGTTGATCTGAAAGGAAGATAATGGTCCAAGAGAATAGCGATGAACAAAGGATACAGACGGGTAGTTTTGACTGATAATTCGCATGCGTGACATGGTTCGTTGATGTGGAGGACAACAACCCTGCTTTCATTTTATTACTCGCAAAATATTTTATGTGTAGGATGTTGAGGAACATGCATAGAAGGTGGTTTTTACTTACGCACCATGTTGATTCTGTTGAGTCAAGTATAAAATGTTATGTACTGCCGGGGACAGCTAGCACATAACTATCGGAGCTCCTATTATTTAGCTGGATTGAAGTGATATAGGGTTTCGGAAGCGGGGTAAGGCGTGGCGTAGTCGATGGATGTACGGGGAGTTGCTCGACAGAGTTGTGACTGGAAGATCCATTTGATGCTGAGACATTAATGGTCTGGTAAATGTTGGGCTTGAAGGTTTGGGATGGCCACATTTTGATTATAGAATGGCTAAATCTGAAACTACGAGGGTGGGGCTGAAATGTCCCTGTTTTTGGGTAAAAGAAAATACAGGAGGATCAGTTAATTATGATTCTATTCAACATATTCACACACTTTTTACAACGGTCCTTCACTTTTTCTAAGCCCTGTAAAAGAACTCGGAATATTGGGCTTCCAACCAGGTCTTTCACGACAAGCTTAAAGCCAAGAACATATTAGCACCCCTCGTAGTCTGGGATAAACTGCAATATCAGCACGTTCTATATTTAAACCACCACTACCACTTTCACAACTACCCCCAGCACGCGTTGCTCACAACCACGTGACGCTAGGCACTTGTACCACGAGGAAGACTTATGTAGTCTCGTTCAGCTTGTTAAAAATAACAGTTAAACCTCTTTTAAAGTACACTCTAGCATTTTCGAAAAGAAGGACAGATAAAACGATCTGGTTCAGAATGCACCCTATCTGGGGAAAAGGTGGGAGATAACCCGTTTGAAAGAATTTTACTATAAATTTGTTCAATCAGAGAATATCTTAGAGTAAGTAGCATCAACAACGCCTTCTCCACAATACTTTCCACAATACTTTCCACAATACTTTCCACAATACTTTCCATCGATACCAGTGAAGCACGCTCGAAATGTTCCAATCACAACTACAAACACTATTATCTTACTACCACCACCACTACAACCCTAACACCAACACTACCACTACTACCCCGCCCTCGCCACCATCTCCCTCGTCACTGTCAATCGTGCCATTGCCACCTCCCGACTTACTCATCCCCACCGCCGCTGCCGCCGCCGCCGCAACTCCGTTCCAGAACCACAGGCCTAGCCACGCCATCATCAGTACGGCCACAACTACTAACTGTCAATCATACCATCACTATCACCGTCACCACCACACACTGCCATTGCTACTACCACCACCACTACATCACCACCACCACCACCACCACCACACACTTCCATTACCAGCACCACCACCACTACCACCACCATCTCTACTACCACAAGCTGTCAATCATGCCATCACCGCTCCAACTATAGCCTAAGTCACACAGTCTTCACCACAACCACCACCATCAACAGCACCAACACCAACACTACTACCACCACCAACGCCACCACCACCACTAACACCACCACCATCACCACCACTACCACCATCACCACCACCACCACTACCACCACCACCATCACCACCATCACCACCACTACCACCAGCAACAACAACAACATCACCACCACCACCACCACCACCGCCGCCGCCGCCGGTGCCGCCGCCTCTGCCGCCGCCTCCGCCGCCACGCCACCTCCGCCGCCTCCGCCGCCACGCCGCCTCCGCCGCCACGCCGCCTCCGCCGCCACGCCGCCTCCGCCGCCGCCGCCTCCTCCTCCTCCGCCGCCGCCTCCACCGCCGTAACCGCCATTGGTTGTGTCACAATTTGTCAGCAACGCTATTGTCACCATTATCATCACGGATCTGCCCCAAGTTGACGCCACCGCCGTCCGTACCATCACGACTGCCCCTCGTTACAGGTATTTGACAAGGAAGATCTAACTTAAAACAACATTGGGAGTGGCAGTATATCTGGAGTGAGATGGGGGTGAGGTGGGAAGGACCGGGGCAGGTAAGTTATTCAACCTGATCCAATGTCGCTACCAACAACATCACTTACACTGGGTCTCAGTAAGTAGCTACAAAATGCAGCCGAATGGGCACAGGCATGGCTGTGTGGTAAGAAGCTTTGTTCCCGACCACATAGTACCTGGTTCACTCCCACTGCGTGACACCTTATGCAAAGGTCTTCTGATGTAGTTTCGGGCTGACCAAGCCTTGTGGGTGGATTTGGTAGACAGAAAGTGAGAAGCCCGTCATACACACACACACACACACACACACACACATATGTATGTATGTATGTATGTATGTATGTATGTAAGTCTTTACGTTCTGAGTTCAAATTCCGCCGAGGTCAACTTTGCCTTTCATCCTTTCGGGGTCGATAAATTAAGTACCAGTTGTGTACTAGGGTCGATCTAATTGACTGGCCCCCTCCTCAAAATTTCGGGCATTGTGCCTAGAGTAAAAAAGATTCTCTTTAATGTGGTGAGCCTACAGAAACGTTAGCCCGCCGGGCGAAATGCTTAGCAGTATTTCGTCTGTCTTTACGTTCTGAGTTCAAATTCTGCCAAGGTCGACTTTGCTTTTCATTCTTTCAGAGTCGATAAATTAAGTACCAGTCACGTAATGGATTTGATCTAATTGACTGCCCCCACCCTCACACGCACAAACAAGAAAAAAATCGGGCCCTGTGCCTAGAGTAGAAAAGTTTTATTCAAGATAAACCATAAAAAGAAAAAAAGTAAAATGACAGTAAAACACTATACAAAGCAACAAATTGCATTATTTCCTCTTTTGCTTGCCTTCGATTCTTCAGCTAAAGACTGTGGATGAAATAAAACGACCGAGAATTCTCTTGAAATATACAAAGGATAAATGACTCGAAATTAGTGTGATCCCTTTGAAAAGATTTTTAAAAAAATATCTTATGAAATTTTTATTCTTCCTTTTTATCCTCCAATACACTGACACAAAAAACAATGTCATGAACAGTTACAGCTTGCTGTCACAGCCATAAAATAGAAACTATTTCACCTGCCACTTCAGCTATCTTTGTTTTAATGGTGTTAATAAAAAAAACAACACATTCGCTGATTTACCTACTACGAACGACACGTAACAATCAGCCGTCATCCGTGAATGCGTATGGTTTGGTAGTATGTACCATGTTTTCGCCAATTCTTTTAGGTGCCTATGTAGTCGCGAGCAGATACAGGCACACTCTTGACCCTCCCACTTTTTTGTGAGTGTTGGAGGAAGAGAGAACTGCACCAGCACTAGACTGGTACTGATTCTGAGCTGAATAAACTGATGCATTGTAAAATGAGTCTTACTTCATGACCCAACATATCGTCTTGTATCCATTTCCACCAGTTCAAAAGTCGTCCTTGATATCGCTATATATGCGTTCTTCTTTAGATTGGTAGAGAGGGAGAGAGAGAGAGGGAGAGAGAGAGAGAGAGAGAGAGAGAGAAAGAGAGAGAAAGAGAGAGAGAGTGAGAGAGAGAGAACTCGGCTAGCTAGCATCAATAACAACCAGCTATTTGGTGATATTCAACCCCAGTCATTTAGAATATGATACCTCAGTCTATTAGGACAACATGAAAAACTGATTTGTGAACCACCTCTCTCAGCTCACTAAGAATATATTTAAAATGTATCCAGAATCGGCGTAACTACAGACGTATACTCCCTCGACTTTGTTACTTCATAACTTCCAGAAAATGGATACTTTTTAACGAAACTTTCAACAAATAATTGCTTAGATTCTGTAGATTAAGTGCATGTAAAGATTTGTTGGAAAAAAATATTCCGAGGGGCTGGGGAAATGAGTTTGGAAAATTCTCAGGGCCTGACATTTTCCCCTCATAACTTTCAGGAAAATGGGTATCTTTTAATGAAATTTTATACAAATACCTTTCAAACGGTGTCGATTACGATTACAAAGAAATTTGTAGGTATAATTTTTTGGAAGGGGCGGGGGGAAGAGTTCCTGGAAAACGGTGTTTCGGATCAGACGGCCAACTTAAGTTGGAATTTCTCCGTTTTGACGGAGATTTTTTCCAATTTTTTCAGCACCGTCTTCGGAATGATGGGAGGCATCTTTTTATGAAAAAAAAAAGAAAAAAAATGTTTGAAAATTTACGATTATTTTTCACTCCCGCCACCCCCCTCACCATCCCAGTCGAGGCCGATTTAGGCCATTTTTTTTTTTTTTTTTCACTAGGCACTTAAAAATCATGGGAGAAACCTTTTCGGTTAAAAAATAATTTAATCTTTTCAGAGGAAAAATGATTCCAGGGAGATTTGGCTGTTGTTTCTAGCACACCACCTTGTTTTTCCTCTCATTCAAATATGTATTTATGTTTTTTCAATATTTTCCCCATAAACACATAAGCTATATAAAAAAGAAAAAAATTGAAAATTTTCGATATTTTTAGCCCCACTCCCTGACCCCGATTGCTCCTATTTAAATTATTCTAAAATATTGGAGAGCCTGAGAAGATTCTTGCTGGGATTTATCCAGAGTGATTTCAATAAGAGGTATGTGAAAGATGATTTATTTGGATACCACAATTTTCTGTTAGAAAATGTTTTTTTCTTATACACACACATACACAGCCTTGCTCCGGTTGGGGTGCGAGGAAAAATTTAAATTACCATTCTTTTCTTTGCTTATATTCCAGCAATGGACTACGTATGTGTTACTTTGGCATCATCACTCCATAAAATTTGTTTATAGAGAGAAAAATTTGAAAAATATCAATAGATGTCAGAAGGAGGTCTTGGGATGTGCTAGAAACAACAGCCAAATCTCCCTTATAACACTCATTTTGCTCTGAAATTATTAACAACTTTATTAAAACCAAAAATGTTTCTCTCACGGGT
>NC_142931.1:74335052-74340052 GCF_046866305.1 Octopus bimaculoides | reverse complement strand
CATTTTCTACCCTACTTTCTATTTTTACGATACATTCAGGGAAAAGAAGGAAATTACTGTCAAACCAGAGATTTTCCGAATGTTTGCAATAGATTTACCTCCACTTACAGCACTCAAAGTCGATGTGATAGAGTTAAAAGTGAGGTTAAAATTAAGTTGAGTAGTGTCGACTGACGTGTTGAGCAGCAGTTTTTTTGGAATTTGAGTTGTCGATGATGTAGAGTTTTTATGTGAGTTGCAAAGTTGAGTATTTTTTGTTGTAAAATTGAGTGTTAATTATTGGTATTAATTGTTGATATTGTTCGTGTTTTTTGTGTCTTCCCGTTGTGGAAAATGGAGAAAGCACTGGTAGGTGGCCAAAGTTATGCGGCCGCGACTGGAGAAGGAACAGAAGAAGGAAAGCTGGAAATAATCGAGATTAAGGTTGATCCGAAGAAGATGAAGGAATGTGAGAAGTTGCTGGCGAGGGTCGGAAACACGCTGACGTTGACACCGCCTGTGGAACTGACAAACGGTGTAAGAAAGAGAACTGTGGTTTTTAAAACCATGAAGGTGGCAACTAGAAGGATAGAGCTTGCGACAGTTGAAGAGATCGAGGAATGCCTAAAAGGTATCAGAAAGCAAACCACTTTTGTAACTAGAGGAAAAAAAATATGCCACTGTGGAGGTACGATTTGCAATAGAAATAGAAGCAATAAAGAACTCTACGGAAGCTATACGATCGGAGGAATGGGTGCTCTTGCCGTCGTACTGTGGCAAACGTGTGGCCAGAGTACGAATAGGCAAAGTACCCCCTGAACTAGATGAAGCATGGCTCATGACAGCAATAAAGTACAACATGAAGGAAGAGGCCAAGATATTGAAGGCCACAAGAACAAAGAGTGTGGATTATTGGGGATATGGAATCGAACTGACCATCCAGGCAACAGTGGAAGACCTTAATAGAATTGACGAGGAGATAGCGCTACCTGACGACCAAAAATTAAGAGTGAAAGTGGAGGGCAGGCCGCCTACATGTTTTGCATGTGGCGAGAAAGGCCACATGAAGGCGAGATGCCCGCAGAGAGAACCAAAAGAAAAACAGGAAGACACGAACCAGGTAGTACAGACAGAGACAGAAGAAAATACAACGGAGGAGGGATTTACGGTAATGGAAAGAAAACGAAGGAGGAGTGGAAGAACAAACTCACCACCAGAGAAACAGAAAAAGAAGGAAGAAGAAGTGGAAAAGGAAGCTGTAAGCAGAGGGAAGACAGATGAAGAGGTGACAGAGAAAGAAAGAGAGAAGGCAACTACTAAACAGGTGGATTTACAAGAGGAGGGAACAGCGATAATGACGCCGGTTTCCCCAGCGACGGAAAAAGATTCGAGAGTTCAAACATCTGACGATGTATGGGATAAATGGTATGGAGTTCGAGAAGGAAATACATCAGTAACAGAAGAAGAAGAGAAAAAATCAAGAAGATGGAAAAACAATTGGAATTTTGTAACTTACTCAAAAAATAAGGAGACAGAGAAGAAGATTCTTAAATTCAAGCACATTATAAGAATTAAGTTACCAACAGATGTCTATTCTGAAAATGTGAAGGCCATTGTGGTCGATAGGGTCACATACGAGAAACTAAAAGACATGTGCGGAAACAAAATTGATCCGCCCGGAGTAGCGGTGATGTTCGACGAGCTGCCACCAGTGATCGAACTCAGGGATTTGGAGCCGTTTATGAGGTATTAAAAAGAAAAAAAAAAACAAAAAAAGAAGGGAAAAAATTGAGTGGGTTTTTTTTTGTTATAAATATAATTTTAAAAAAAGAGAAAAAAAAACAGATAATTAAGAATAAGACATAAAAAAAGTGAACGATGGTAAATAGTTTATATAAACGATTCAAATGGTACTGCATGGTTATGGGGCCCATGCAGCCATTTCATTTCTTCATTATATAACATCTCATTGTCATTCGGTTTATGTTTTGTGTCTGTCCTTGTAGTGTCCCCATCTGTGTTGTGGCCATAGTGCCAAATAAAGAAAACGACCTCAGAACTCAAGAGGCCAGTACAGATATTGCTCTAATGAGTCCACTAGTTCTCCGGATTGAACTGAACTAGACTGGTACTTTATTTTATCGACCCTGAAAGGATGACAGATAAAGTTGGCTTTTACGAAATTTATACTAAAAAAAGGTGGAGACGCAAAGGCGCAATGGCCCAATGGTTAGGGTAGTGGACTCTCGGTCATAGGATCACGGTTTCGATTCCCAGACCGGGCATTGTGAGTGTTTAATGAGCGAAAACATCTAAAGCCCCACGCGGCTCCAGCAGGGGATGGTGGCGAACCTTGTTGTACTCTTTCACCACAACTTTCTCTCACTCTTACTTCCTGTTTCTGTGGTGCCTGTAATTCAAAGGGCCAGCCTTGTCACACTCTGTATCACACTGAATATCCCCGAGAACTACGTTAAGGGTACATGTGTCTGTGGAGTGCTCAGCCACTTGCTCGCTAATTTCACGAGCAGGCTGTTCCGTTGATCGTATCAACTGGAACCCTCGTCGTCGTAAGCGACGGAGGGCCAACAACAACAACAACAATAACTAAAAAAGGGAAACGTCAGACCAAATACCGCATAACATTTTGTCATACATTTTCAAAACTGCCAATATGACATTTTGTTGTTAGTCAAACAATAGCATCAGGATTCATTTCAGCTTATCAGCATATCAACTTAAAATTAGGTCACATTAGTACTAAAGGTAACATGGGCGCAGGCGTGAATGTATGATAAGTAGCTTGCTTCTCAACCACATAGTTCAGAATTCAGCTGTCTTCTACTGTAGCTTCGGGCCGACCAAAGTCTTGCGAGTGGATTCAGTAGAAGGAAACTGAAAGAAGCCTGTCGTATATATATATATATATATATATATATATATATATATATATATATATATATATATATATATATATATACCTTTGTGTTTGTGTTTGTCCCACATCACCGCTTGACAACTGGTATTAGTGTACAGTTCTATATTTAAGAGATGAGGAATTATGTACATTATTTACATTATTTACATTTGACGGATATTTGTCCTCATCTTGTTTGTTGTTAACACATTTTGGTTGATATACCCTCCAGCCTTCATCAGGTGTCTTGGGGGAAATTTCGAACCTTAGGAGTGAGAACCCAGGTTCGAAATTTCCCCAAGACACCTGATGAAGGCTGGAGGGTATATCAGCCGAAACGTTGTGTTAGCAACAAACAAAATGAGGACAAATATCCGTCAAATGTAAATAATGTACGGTATTAGTGGATTTGCGTTCCCATAACTTAGCGGTTCAGCAAGAAGTGACTGATAGAATAAGTACCAGGTTTAAAAAGAAAATAACTCCTAGGGTTGATTTGTTTGATAAAAATACCTTCAAGGCGGTGCCCCAGCTTGGCTGCTGTCGAATGACTGAAACATGTAAAAGATAAAAACAAGAGATAAAAAACATGCTTTATTGTCAGTACTATCGACTAATAGAATCACACGTCGTTTAAATCAATTAGTCAATTGTAAGTTATTATATTACATGGCTCGGTGGTAAGTATTGTGACACGTAAAGCTGAATGAATGAAATATTTAGGCAGGTATTTACAGGCATATTTGTTTTATATATATACATATACAATTTGCAATATTATGCACATACTTTTAAGACAGGTGTGTTTATAAAACAACGATTGTGTGTCTATGCAGTCATTCGACTTGCTATAAAAAGAAATTATGCCTTTCCCAGATAACATACAAATGAGTTAAAAGATAATGAGAATATTCTTTTCTACTCTAGGCACAAGGCCTGAAATTTGGAGTGAGGGGGCCAGTCGATTAGATCGAGCCAGGAACGCAACTGGTACTTAATTTATCGACTCCGAAAGGATGAAAAGCAAAGTCGACCTCGGTGGAATTTGAACTCAGAACGTAAAGATAGACGAAACACCGTTAAGCATTTCTCCCGGCGTGCTAACGTTTCTGACTGCTTGCCACCTTGATAATGACAATATTCTTTTCTACTCTAGGCACAAGGCCCCAAATTTTTGAGGAGGGGGTCAGTGGATTAGAATTTTTTCAATTATCTATTCACACACAGCAAATGTTTGTGTGGAATTTGAGATGGTGATTGGCAGAGAAATCATAGAGAAATTGAAAATGAAGATTTGTTAACTACAGTGTGGAGTACAGGCTAAGGAAGTTGTCCAGCCTCAAGTTTTTATAAACTCTGGCTGGTTGTAAAGCATATTGTCTATGGGCGATTTCTTTGTTTTCCATGTATCCTGAAGAAGGTGTGTTGTGTCTCGAAATGATTGATCTTCTTAGGGTTGAAGTTTATCAATGCCCTAAAATGTTGAAGGCTCACCCTCATAAACGTTGGCTATATATTCTGTGGATAGATATTTTTCTTCCATGCGTGATGAAAACAAATAGAACACTCCAAGTTTTCTTCCCGTTCCTATCATGTACTTTTTTTTCTTTTTTTTTTTTTTGGTCATGCTGATTCACAATTTGTGTCAGTCAAAATAATAATAAATACCTCAGAATTTGTTGTTTTGTACCAGTAACGGGAGTCAGTTTAATCAACTTTCTCCTTCCTCTAAAATTGCTAGCCTTGTGCCTCAGCATCGGGCAACGTGCCTTGCAGCATAGAATTACGCTCTGAGTTCAATCCCGCTGAGGTTAGCTTTACCTTCCATCCCTACAGGGTCGATGAAATAAAGCACCAGTAATGTATTGGGCCGCTTTAATCCACTTGTCCCACCCCACAAATTGTTAGCCTCGTACCTAAATGAGAAATCATTATTTTAAATTTTCTAGGCTGTCACCCTTGATTTTTTAAAAGCAAGAATTATTTATTTAATTTATATACACTATTTATTTTATAACATATGGTATTACTTGTAATGTTCTTTTTTTTGTCATATATATATATATATATATATATATATATACTTTATTTAAAAGCAGCAGAA
>NC_142931.1:74297552-74330052 GCF_046866305.1 Octopus bimaculoides | reverse complement strand
AAACCAATGAAATGAAGTCGCATAAAGCCGCGAGTTGTGAAAGGCGGATTTGGTATCCGTAGCTAATGACGCGTAGCAACGCAGAAACACGTGCGTCCTACGATTCAATAATGTCATGCGCTACCTAATGTATTTAACTGCATCATGTCGTCTAGGAGGAGAATGTTTCGTCTGAGACAACTTTCGCAGCAAAAGGTCTTCCCAAGTCTGAGTGTAATCGAACGTGCTATATGTGTGTGTGTGTGTGTGTGTGTGTGTGTGTGTGTGTGTGTGTGTGTGGTGTGGTGTATGGATGGATGGATGGAAATATATATATATATATATATATATACATATATACACACACACGCATATATATATTTGTATGTATTTTTATATATATATTTATATATGTATTTATATATTTTGGTATACAAATGTAGGTATATATACATACATGCATACATACATATATACATATATACACACAAACGTACATGTATGCACGTGTGCGTGTGCGTGTGCGTGCATGTGGATTTATATGTATAGTCTGTGTGTATCTGTGTATATTATGTGTGTATGTCAATGCATGTATATAAGTGAGTAGATATCTTAAGGTAATCCATTTCAATCTTTTAACACTGCCAAGCAAGTATATCGCCGTTCATCATCTCACGAAGTCATCTTTTATTGATGTTGTACAACAGCATTATCATCCAAGTATTACGAAAAAAAATCACCTGATTTCAAAAATCACCTACTGAAACAAATTTCTACTCTAAAGTTACAAGTAACCGGAATGTAATATAATACAACCGTCTTGTTAGATAAATATTAAGCCGATTTATTTAAAGATATACTAATTTATAAAACTGCAATATAACATTACAAGCGCGGATGGAATTGTGAGGAGACAGAGCACAAGGGGAAGAGGGATTACAGAGTAAAGAGCAAGGCATCAGGGGAGACAAGAAATGTCAGGTAGAGAAAGGGAAGAGAAAAGTGGAGAGTGAGAGGAGGGAATAGAGAGAGCGTGAGAAAGAAAGGGAGAGAAAGTGGAGAAAGAAAAGAGTGGATGAAGATGAGGAAAATGGCGGTTAACAAACGAAAAGGAAAAACAATGTTAATGAAAAATCTACCTAACGATACAATGGAAAAAGTACGTGATAAAAGAGAAGATTAGGGCATGGGCAAGACAAAACAGGGACATGAGCATAAATGTATAGATATTTAATGCATACATATGGCTGTGAGGTTAAGAAGCCCGCTTTGCAAGCAGGTGCACGTGGTTTCAAGTTCAGTCTCACTGCATGCCACCTGTACAAGTGCCATGCTTATGGCCCCGGCTCAACCAATGTCTTGTGAATGAATTTGGCAAAACGGAAACTGTGCTGCAGACCATCGTGTGTGTGTGTGTTTTGGTTCGTTTACATCCCCGTAACAACCAGCGGCCTGGTTGTAAATCATCTGTCTCACTTTATGACTACGAAGATGACTCTTGAGTCCAGCTTTACTGAAGCAGGGGCTTGCACATACACTGCATATCAGCATCATAGGAAGACCCTTACCATCTGGAAGTGCAACAGCGATGCCCTTCCTGACATCCCTCCTAACTTTCTCATGCGCAACTCGAGATTTCTCAAAAGTAAGTGTCCCCTCGTTCACAATCCTTCTCCACCTGCAACGGTCAATAGCTATGCCCTCCCATGTGCCAGGAGAGGTGCAAGCATTTCTTAAGGAAGCCTTCAGCAAGTCCTTATACCTCTTTTTTTGGTTTATATAGAGGTCGTTCTCCTTTAGCTAACTCTCCATAAAAGAGTTGTTTTGGCATCTTTGAATCCTTCATCCTGACCAGATGACCCCTCCATCTGAGCCTTTGCTTTAACACAACAGCTTCTATACTTTCACACTGAGAGCTTTCCAATATTTCAAGATCACTGATATGGTGTTCCCACTTAATGTCATAGATCTGTCTGAGACACATCTGATGGAAACGTTCCAGTTGTTTAAGGTGGTATCGATATGTGACCCACGTCTCGCAGACATAAAGAAAATAAGAGAGCACACATGCCTTGTACACCATTATCTCTCTCTTCCTGCATATGTCTCGCCGACTCCAGAGACGCCTTTCTAGCCTTCCGAAAGCATCACTTGCTTTCCTAATTCTGCATGGAATTTCATTATCCAAATTGCTATATCTATTAACAGTGCTTCCCAGGTAGACAAACTGATCAACCACATCAAGTCGTTTACCATATACATAGATATTTGGTTCACTATACTGCTTACCAGGGTCAGGTCGGTACATGACAACAGTTTTCTTGAGACTGACTGTCAATCCTAAGGCAGTGCAAGCATCAGAGAATGCATTCAAAATGTGTTGCATATCAATCTCTGTGTGCGCTACTAGATCACAATCATCTGCACACAGAAGGTCTCTTATGATAGAGGTAAATACCATTGTTTTTGCAGCAAAGCGCCTGATATTATATATGCTGCCAGAGGTTCGATAATGGATGTAAACACCATATCTGCAGTTTCTGAATGCAATACAGAAAACCATCGCAAAATATATGGCAGAATATCCCCCTGTTTCACTCCATTTGTATTGAGACAGGCCCCGACATTTTACCTCTAACATTAACCCTACCCTTCATATCATCAAGAAAAGTCCTAACCAAAGAAAGGAACTTTTCAGGACACCCAAGTTTCTGGAGGACTTTCCACGGTGTATTTCTATTAACGGTATCAAAAGCTTTTGTCAGATCGACAAAAACCTGATAGAAATCGAGACCCTGTTCCACACACTTTTCCTGAAACTGTCTAGCTGAGAAGATCACATCAGCAGTGCCGCGTCCCACACGAAAACCAGATTGACTTTCTGGAAGAACTCAATCTGCAACGTGTTTCAGCAGACGATCCAGAAGTACCCTGCATAAAACTTTCCTACGACAGAAAGCAATGATATTCCCCAATAGTTACCACAATCATTCCTGTTTTCCTTTCCATTATATAAGACCACCATTATTGTATCTCTCCAGTTCTCAGGTACAGATTCAGAAGCCCATATCCCACCAAACAAAGAGTGAAGTTGCTGCAGAAGTTTCTCACCACCATGCTGTAACAACTCCGTCTGTATGCCATCCATATTCGGAGACCTCCCATAATTCATCCTTGAGACAGCCACTGCAACTTCCTCCAACTTTGGTGGTTCTGCGAGAGCCGCCTTCACAAATAATCCAGGGATGAGATTGAGAACATCCTCACTAACTACAGAATGCTGATTCAAAAGTTCATCAAAGTGTTCTCACCACCTTCGCAGAATTCCTTGTAAATCACGAAGTTCTTTACCATCCCTGCTTCGAAGTGGTGTCATCAGAGAAATCGATCCATAAACTTCTCGCAAGAGACCATACAATAACTTTGTGTTATTGGAATCCGACGCCGCCTGTATCTCATCAGCCTTCTTACTCCACCACGTATCCCTCATCTGAGAGAGCCTCCGCCTCAGACGTGATTTTTCATCATTGAGTTCCCTATGCAACACTTCTCTCTCCTGTAGCTTTGCTGGCAAATAGCGTGAGAAAGTACGTCTTTTACCAGTCAATAAATCATCTATATATTCATCATTTTCTTTAAACCAATCTTGATGCTTTCTTTGTATCAATCCCAGAACTTTCCTGCCTATATCATAAACTGACTTTTTAAGGGTCGGCCAATCCTCCCCAATATCTGCAACATTCATTTTCTCTCGTAAAGTTCTCTTCACACTATTACACCTAAGACGATCAACATTCAGTCCTTTAGGCAGGGTGATCCCTACAGCCCGGATTTTACGTTTTGTGACTAATTTCACTTTGGCACTACTAGACGGTGGTCAGTCCAACACTCAGCCCCACGAAGAACACGAACACACTGTACATCTCGTCTGTCACGCACCCTAACAAGGATGTAATCCAGAATATGCCAGTCTTTAGATGAGTTTTTACCTGTAATTTTGGATTTTGTCCCTAATATTATTATATATATATATAAAGACGTCAGACACATATGTATGTAAATGCACGTACAAAAACATACAAAGAAACACTCAAGCAAATCTTTATAATTACATGTGTGTGTATGTGTGTGTGTGTGTGTGTGCATATACATACATATATATATATAGCTATACACACATGTGTATACATATGTTGTATGCATTTGTTTCTGTATTAATATGGCGAAAAGATAGAATCTCAATCAATAACTGATGAGGGAATGTATGTATGTATGTATGTATGTATGTATGTCCGCCCTTTGGGGCGGATGAACTGTTGAGAGTCACCGGCCATCCAATATATGTGTAATTATATATATTTGCTGTAAATCCCCATTTTTCTCTGTAATTTTATATATTGTATATTTTTATATACTTCATATCATATATTTTGTGTATATTTTGTATATCAATATTTTTATATATCGTATGTTTTTTTTTTTCCTTATAACTATTTTACCCAGCATACGGCTGTATCTTGCGCAGGGACATAGAAATAATCAGACTGAATACCTGATCGCGCGGTTAAACCATTGGGAGTGATGGACCCCTAGCCTTTGTTAGGGCAGCCTTCTAGGAGAAGGCGACTCAGGCAACTGGGATAACTCCGACATAAAACCTGCGGCTCAGTGGTTACCGATGATGTTGACTTGTTCCTCTTTTCGGATTATGGCTGCTGTTGCTTAGTGAGTGAGATTGACTCAGTGCACAGCCTTTCCTCACTTAAAAAAGACAATCTTCTTGCACAGGCATTGCACGATAACAACAATGATTGATTTATTAAACTGATTAACTAATTCATGAATGTTGATAGTGCTGTGAGTCTCAACTGAATGGCTGGCTGGAGCCTTAAAAAGCAAATAATCAATGATGTACCAAAACAGTATAAAAATAAATGGCAGTAAGGACTCTGGAACCACATCAGAGGAAAGAGTCTGGCCCGGCAGGGGCTCCAGAGCATCACAGTCTGAACCCAGCCGTCATCATGCTACTGTGATAGAACCAAATAAAATATTGAATATTGGCTGTTGGAATGTACGGACGCTGCTTGACCGCGAGTGCTATGAACGTCCTGAACGAAGGATTGCGCTTGTTGTAAAGGAGCTTCGATGCTATGATCTTGACATCGTTGCTTTATCTGAGACGAGATTAGCTGGAGATGGTCATCATACAGAATCTTGTGGAAAATATACATTCTATTGGAAAGGAAGGAATGAAGAGTTTAGAGGAGAGGCTGGAGTGGCATTTGCTGTTAAGACTACTCTTGTGGACAAGTTGGAAGAATTCGCAGTCGGGATTAATGAGCGTCTATGTCCATGAGAATTGCTTTGGTTAAAGGACCTTGGTGACCTTGGTGAGTGTGTATGCTCCAACTATGTGCTCTACTAATGACGAAAAAGTTTCTTTCTACCATGCTTTGAAGGGCATTATAAGAAACATCCCTAGGACAGACAAAGTCATCGTGCTGGGTGACTTTAATGCTAGAGGGGGTAGGGATTTTAACACATGGACTGTAATTGGAAAGCTTGGGTGGGAAAGTGTCATAGTAATGGCATGCTTCTGCTGCAGATGTGTGAGGAGCTGCGTCTGAGTGTAAAAACTCATCGATGAGTTCATGAACCTTGGTTCTTTTCCTTAAAACTATATATATATGTGTGTGTGTGTGTGTGTGTGTGTGTGTGTGTGTATGTGTGTGTATGTGTGTGTGTGTATGTATGTATATGTGTATGTATATATATATATATATATATATATATATATATATATATATATATATATATATATATATATATATATATATATATATATATATATATATATATATATATATATATATATATATATATATATATAAATTTAAGGAATGGAGTGAACGCATGTTATAACTGCATACTTTATTCCGACAAATGTTTCGAAGAATTACAAATTATGCGATCCATAGGAATCGTCGATGTTAAAAATGTAAACTTCTCCTCAGGGAAATGTATGGGAACCATCTTAAACTTAAGACATTATGACCGAGTATGAAAACTATAGTTGGATAAGGTTACAACGTAATTCATTTGAAAAAACCGTTAGAGATGTGGACGCTACCAGATAGTACGTTGGACAAGAAAGGAAGAAAAAAAAAGAGAGAGAGAGAGAGAGAGAGAGAGAGAGAGAAAGAGAGAGAGAGAGAGAGAGAGAAAGAGAGAGAGAGAGAGAGAGAGAGAGAGAAGGAAAATTCAGAGTGTAGGTTTGGGAGTAGATGGGATGATATAAATCAAAAAAAAAAAAAAAAAATTTTTGGAGAGGATTGTTATGTAATAAAAAGGCATTATAAATTGGGTTAATACTGCGTTTCATATAATTAAATATAATTTAAACAGGTCCATAATAAAACCTGCTATTATAATAGTTACCACAAATGGAGTTATTCAACATCAACGCATCACTTAAGGACATACCCATTCCACCAAAGAATACATTCCTTAAACAGCTTATCAGTAAGACTAACTCTTTTATAAACCGAGTGAGATGGATAACCTACTTCTTCGACAACAAGAAGGACCTACAAAAAAACAAGGATCCATACTCAGATTTTAAAAAACTATTCAAATCCAAGAACTACCCACCAACTAACCCAAAACTAAAACAATTTGAAGAAGAACTGTGGTCAATAGTGAAAAACGTGAAGTTTCATAAATCACCATTAAGAAATAATCACCTCAGATACCTAAACAATTTAACGAAGGGAATAAATAGCATTGACGGAATACTAGTTAAGTCCGATAAAACAGGAAATATGTATAAATTATCTAAGGAACATTACAATGAACTACTTAAAAGAGAAATAGAAAAAAACTACCGAATCACAAGTAAAACAGCACTAAGGAATGCTAACCTCGAAGGGAAACAATCATGGAGAAATATGACTTGCAAAAGAGAACTGAACCTTTAAACCCTAAACAACCCCATTTCGTTTTAAAAGACCATAAGATAAACTTTTGGAATAGCCCTAAATTACGTCTAATTTGTCCATCCAAATCTGATATTGGTATTCTTAGTAAAAATATACTTGACAAATACATACCTACTTTAGTCAAAAAATTAAAACTTTGGAGGTAGTTGAATGGTTTCGTAACATTAATAACAAGCATAACGCCAAATTTATCTAGTTTGACATATCTAACTTTTATTCATCAATTAACCCCATTATTTTAAACAAAGCACTTTGGTTTGCTCATAAGAAGGCGGGTATGTCTAGAGAGGAATTTAAAGTTATTAAAGCAGCAAGAAATTCTATAATTAAGTTCAATAACAAACTATGGATACGTAAGGACACCCCAGAAGGATTTGATGTCCCTATGGGAAGTTCCGATTCAGCACAAATAACTAATTTAGTCTGCACATACATTCTTTATGAATTAGGAGACCAATTCCCAAATGTTAAGGGTGGTCTATACAGAGACGATTGTTTACTCTATTTAGAGAACACCACAAACCAAAATATACAAAAAGTTAAAAATAGACTAGCTAGGTTCTTCAGTAGAATGGGCTTTAGTATAGTATTTGAAGATGAAACATCTATAGCTAACTTCTTGGATGTCACTCTAGACCTACAAACTAAAACATTCTTTCCTTATCACAAACCCTCCACTAACCTAAAATACATCAGCAAGCTCAGCAACCATCCAAATTCAGTAACAAGAAATTTAGTTAAGAACATTTCACTTAGACTATCTACAAACGAAGATATTTTCAATAAGGAGGCTGAGTTTTACAACTCAGCTTTATTAAAAGCAGGTTATAGAGAAAAAGTTAACTATATATATTCTACTTATGAAACCGATTTGAGTAATAATAATAATAGTAATAATAATATAGATTTTAATTTAAACAATAACAACAAATACAATTATAATTTCCATCATAAATTCTTTAACGATAATAACCAGCTAAACATTTATTCACGAAATAGGGGAAGTAACCGCCAGTTTAAACCCTTTATCAATGATAATAATAAACTAAAACTATTTATAAATGATACTAGCAAATATTCTAAACCAGAATCTAATAAAAATGTCTGGATAATACTACCTTTTAGCAAAAGTGTAAAATCAAACTTGGTATCCCAGTTCCAAAACGCTATTAATAAGAATTTTCCAAAACATTCTCATTACTTCCCAGTCATAAATACACACAGGGTTAGATTCGGTTTTTCTAAAACGAAGAACATCTCACAGATAATATCTGCACATAATATGAGGCTTTTACATCCGCTAGAGAGTTCCAACAGTAATAACGTTAAGCCAGACATTATTAACCCTTACCTTAATAACAATAATAGCACTAATAATAATATAAGGAACAATAATTATAACACGATACATAATAGTAATAGTCACAACAACAAAATCATTATTTCTGAAGTTAATAGCAAAAGAATTAGTTTTTTAAGTGATAATGCCAAACTTAAAAACACTATTTATCAATGCCAAGTTAGTACTCCTGCAAATATTTACTTTTATGTTGGATCTTCCTCTTCACCATTATCCACCAGAATATCTAATCATTTCTCAACCTTTAGAGATAGAAACAAACGTAATACCACGAGCCTTAGCAAACTAATTTGGGAACTTAAAGATAATAACATTAAATTTAAACTAGACTGGCTAATTCTTTCTATTTCTAGGCCATATGAAAAGGGTGGAAAATTCTGCTCATTATGTAATAACGAAATGTACTTTATTTTATTTTCAAAGAATAAACTGGTAAACACGTTCATAGAAAACTTTTACAGATGTAAACATTGGCAGCAACATGTATTTTCAGCATTTAAATAACAATCACTTTTTTATAAAACGGTATCACATTAACCCGTAATACATGAGTTCCTCAAATAGTTCTAGTAAAACATATCATTAACTCCCGCATATGTTAGAAGATAAAAATTGATTATGATTGACATAATTTATCTAAACATTCTTTATTTATTAACCTAATTTAGGACACATATAAAATCTTTGAACATAAAAAAGCGCATTATTTTTGGTTTATTTCATAGTAAAAGTCACCCATAATAATTACATAATATGCAATGCTTTATTAACTTTACTACTTTTCCATATTTAATTATACCTCAATATCAATATCATTAATTTACGACTTCCAATTTATTCACCAATTTGCTTAGCAATAATAAGAGTTATTTATGTTCCTGGCTTTTTTAATGAGAGTTTTCTAAATCTACGATCATAATTCATCATTTCAACGTTCCTAGAAACATCTTCAATTTTTTATCATACATAGTTTAAATATTTATTCTCGTAACAAAACATATCCCAATCATTTTAATATCTCATTATTTGACGAAAAATTTACTGGTCAGCATAATATATTGTGATTTTCAAATCTCGATAAAACTTTTACACTAACAAATATGTTACGGAATTACCGTAGTAAACCTTATTTATAATTTTGATTTTGTCTTTCTTAAGCAAGATTTACTCTTTCAACCCCTAATTCAGCCCAATTTTTCTAGCATATAATTATAAAGTAATCATTTCATGTGAATTAATGGACAACCCATTAACTTTATTATTCTTTAATTCATTAATTAATTTCCATTCATTTAACATCTCATTCACTTATATATGAATTACCTTCAGATAAATATCCCTCTACTTTATTAATAATTACCACACATCGACAGTTATTCATACGTACTAGGGAGTATATTAAATGGCGTATGAATATCTATATAAATTCATGTAACAACAAATACATAAAATATATATGTATGTATAATGGTACGTGCATAAGTGTTCATATATACATGTGTATCTGTGGGAGAGTGTGTGTGTATATATATTCATGTTTTTGTATGAAACTAGATGTGTTTGTATAGATTTTTGTGTACATATATGTATTTTTATTTTTATTTTTATTTTTATTTTTATTGCTATTATTTATAAAAAATATATAAATATGCATGTATATATGCTTAATTGGACGTATGTATATTTTTGTGCACAGATATATTTATGCAACTTTTTATATATATTCATATATGAGTGTATTTGTGAATATGTATGGGTGCGTATGTGTGTATGTATATATATATATATATATATATATATATATATATATATATATATATATATATATATGTATATGTATATATATATATATATATATATATATATATATATATATATATGTATGTATGTATATATGTATATGTGTGTATATGTGTGTATATGTATATATATATATATGTATGTATGAGCGTATGTGTGTATATGTGTACATATGTGTATGCATGTGTGTATATGTATGTATATATATGTATGTATATATATGTATATGTGTGCGTGTTCGTATGTATATGTGAGTGTGAGTTTTGACGTGGGTGTGTATATAAATATGCATATATGAACCTATTGGAGTAAATGTAGGTCTGTTTGTTTATATATATGCGCATAAACATACGTATAAGTGTTTATATACATTCATCTCGATATTTTCATAGAAACACAGTATTAACCCCATTTATAATGCTTTTTTTATTACATAACATTCCTCTCCCAAAATTTTTTTAATTTTTTTTATTTTTATTTATATCATCCCATCTACTCCCAAATCTACACTCTTAATTTTCCTTCTCTCTCTCTCTTTTTTTTTTCTCTTCCTTTCTTGTCCAACGTACTATCTGGTAGCGTCCACATCTCTAACGGTTTTTTCAAATGAATTACGTTATGACCTTATCCAACTATAGTTCTCATACTCGGTCATAATATCTTAAGTTTAAGATGGTTCCCATACATTTCCCTAAGGAGAAGTTTATACTTTTAACATCGACGATTCCTATGGATCGCATAACTTGTAATTCTTCGAAACATATGTCGGAATAAAGTATGCAGTTATAACATGCGTTCACTCCATTCCTTAAATTTATAAATACTCAAATACCTAAAATATCAAGGAGTTTCTGCCTCACAAACAGGGAATTACTCCACAGTTATTTTGTGATCTTTGCTACCCTGGTTTCTATTAACCCATTTATTCTATCCGAATTATTATTAATTAGGATAAAATAAATACATATAATTAAATATATATATATATATATATATATATATATATATATATACACAAATACATACATACATACATATATACATACATACACACATACATACATAAACACGCAGGTCCTGTTTTAAGCCAATTAGATTGATTTGCTGAAATTGGGCGCTGAAATTGGCCGCATAGACACCCGAGCGGAGGCCGCTATGATGAATATCTAGTATATCATTGTGACAAGCCATCAATGCTTTTTGGCTGGGATACGAAGCATAAAACATCAATCTTCAGCTTTTGCAGAGTAGAGCGCTCCACTGACAATTCTCTGAATGGGCTCCTCACTTCCTGGCGCTGGCCCTGTATCCACGTACGTGCATATATGTAGTTGAATGTGTAGTTGTGTGTATGTAGAAAGAAAAAAACGAATGTGGGAGTGAGAGAGAAGCGACTAATATCAGCAACAGCACTAAGGAACATATATACATGATAAAAATTAGACCTTGGATTGAAACCATAATTCTAATTTTCTTCAATTTTCATGAGAAAGTAAAGTAGAAAAAGCTTGAAGAAAACATTTATTTCTTTATTGTCCACAGAGAGCTATACATAGACGGGACAAAAAAGGGATTAATTGGATTAAATTTTTCGCAGTGCGTAACTAGTACTTATTTAATCGACCCCGAAAGGATGAAAGGCAAAGCCGACCTCGGCGGAATTTGAAATCAGAACATAGCAGCAGACGAAATATCGCTAAGCATTTCCCCGGCGTGCTAACGTTTCTCATTTCTTTACTGCCCAAAAGGGGCTAAACATAGAGGAGACAAACAAGGACAAACAAAGAGATTAAGTCGATTACATCGACTCCAGTGCGTAACTGGTACTTATTTAATTGACCCCGAAAGGATGAAAAACAAAGTTGACCTCGGCGGAATTTGAACTCAGAACGTAGCGGTAGACGAAATACCGCTAAGCATTCCGCCCGGCGTGCTAACGTTTCTACCAGCTTGCCGCCTCGCTTAAAGTAAGTATTGAAGTATGAATGAAAGTCGTGAAAAAAAGACGACTGAAAATAAGAGAAAGAAAGAAAGAAATGAAGAAAGAAAGAATTTGAAAAGGAAGAAAGAAAAAACGAAGAAAGAAAAAAAAGGAAATAAAGTGAGAAAACGCGTAACAAAGAAAAAAAGTAAACAAGACAGAAACAAACAAACAAACAAACCAACAAACACAGAAATAGAGATAAAGAAATGGAAATAGAGAAATGTAAAAGAAGAAAGGGAAAAGAAAGTCAGGAAAAGGATAAAGACAGAGAAAGGAAGAATAAAGAGAATAAAGGAAAGAAGAAAAGAAAAAGAGAAAGAAACTATGAAAGAAAAAAAGTGAAAAAAGCAGGAAAAAAGAAAGTAAATCTAAAAAAAGGAGGAGGAAAAAGAAAAAGATTTTTCAAAAATTGAATGAAACGAAGAAGAATAACTGCTTTTCATAGTAACAAAAATGTACATTGAAAAAAAAAATACCAGAAAAGAGCGGGAAGGAAAAACTGCAAAAGTAAAATAGAAGAAGTGTAAAATATATGTGGTAGACATTTTTCCTTTCTTTCTACTTAGGCTCAAGACCCGAATTTTGGTGGGAGGTCATTGGTCAATTACATCGACCTCAGTGAACCACTGCTACTTATTTTATTGATTTCGAAAGGATGAAAGTCAAAGCAGACCTTGGTGAAATTTGAACTCAGAACGTAAAACCGGAAGAAACGCCGCCAAACATTTAGTTCGTAAATGGTTGACACTCTTAATAATGATTTAATGTGTAATTTGTAAAAGAAACGAAAATATTTATTTCAAATTTTGGCACAAGGCCAGCAACATAACGGATAGGGCCAAGTCGATAACATCTGACCCAGGACTCAACTGGTACAAATTTTATCGATCCCGGAAGGATGAAGGCAGTAATTTGGAGAGAAAAGTCGATTACATCGTCCCTCGTACTTGACTGGTGCTTTATTTCATCGACCCCGAAGGTATTAAAGGCAAAATTGACCTTGGCAAGATTTGATCTCAGAACGAAAAACGCCCGAAGAAATGCTGGTGAGCAGTTTGTACGTTGTGTTAACAATTCTGCCAGTTCGCCACCTTCAGTTAAGTACTGGGGGTGAGGTAATTGACCTTCTCCTCGAAATTGCTGGTCTTGAATCCTGCAAGGCATCAGCGACCTATTGAAAGGAAAGTAGTGAACTCGATCACTTATGGACCCTGGAAACCGAGTAACCGGCCTTATTTGGTAGACGGAAACTGTGAGAAGCCTGTCGTATGTATATATATATATGTATATATATATATATATATATATATATATATATATATATATATATATATATATATATATATATATATATATATATGTGTGTGTGTGTGTGTGTGTGTGTGTGTGTGTGTGTGTATGTGTGTGTATGTATGTATTTATGTGTCTGTGTTTGTCCCCACCCCTATCGCTTGACAACCGATGTTGGTGTGTTTATGTCCTCGTAAATTAGCGGTTCGGCAAAAATGACCGATAAAATACCTATTAGGCTTACAAACAATAAGTCCAGGGGTCGATTTGTTCGACTAAAGGCGGTGCTCCAGCATGGGCCGCAGTCAAATGATTGAAACAAGTAAATGGAGTAAAAAGAGTAACAAAAGAACTCTGGTTAGTACCATTGTTTTTAACAAAGGATCACATCTGAAAATTCATGAGATTAACAAAGGAGCTTAGAAGAGGATACTTTTTGGTTATCTCCCTCAACTAAAAAATTGTTTAACCCTCAATAAAAGGGGAAAAAATGAAAAAAATTAGTATACATGAAAAGGGAAAAGATGAAATAACATCATACTGAATCTCAGAATATTTTTATTGCAAATCATACAAAACTGAAAAAAATGAATAAACATGAAAACTGAAAAAAAATAATAAACATGAAAACTGAAAAAATTAAACGTCTGCAGCGGTAGCTGGATAGTTGAATGATCTCCCTTGCAAGAAAGATTATAGAGTAACATCCCTTCCTAAGTTTCTCGAAGCATCTGTGTCATGAGACGTGATTCTTAATTATTCAAGAAGCTTAGCGTTACTCTTAGAAGTTTCTAGAATGTCTAGCGTTCCATTAATAAAAACAGTTTACTAACCCTGCTCTTAACTTCTCAGTTGATTAGATTTAGAGCCGTTCACGTCATTGCTATGTCCGACTATTTGTCCACGCCACTTGACTGAAAGCCACCACTTAGCTGTTATTTCTATATTTCCTATCTCTGAACTTTCTTGCATAGATTACTTCATTTAACTAGATTCTACATTTTGATTAAGTATCATCATCGACCAGTAAATAAAGTATATTTTTATATAGTAAATATATAGTTCTTAAATTTATTATTCATCTCTATATGAATTGATGTAATAATATACACGCAGCCACATCAACACCTGGTACTAAATTTATATTTCCACTACACATCGAATTGAATTTGATAACATTTTTATAACAAATCGTACCATGCCTATTGAGAAGGTCAAATGTCAACAACATGTTGAGGTATTAAATCAAAAGAATCTATCTCTTTTAATCCAATCTCTTGTCACCATATAGACTCAATTTTTTAGAGAGGAGATAATTCAATATTTTAATGGGGGTGAGATAACCAAGAAGTACCTAGAAGAGTACTCTTGAGTTAGTCACTTGGAAATATGTATGACATTTTACTTCGAATTTTTCATCCTCTGCTTTCTTTTCCTTCTCTTCATCTTCTAAACCTATACCTTCCATTCCTTGCCACTTTTTCTTCATCTACTTCTTTCTTTCATTTATTCTCCCTTTCTTTCTTCCTCTCTTTCTTTCCTTCCTTCTTTCTTTCTTTCTTTCTTTCTTTCTTTTCCCCATAGTTTTCCTTTGTTCTTTTCTTTTTCATTCTTTCTTACCTGATCTTTCTTCACATTATTCTTGTCTTCTATTACTTTGTCGCTTTTCTTTTCTTCATCGTATTTCCACTTCTCTTTTTCTAATTTTTTCTTGATTTCTTTCTTTTCTTTTTCTTCTTCGTCTTTTTCTTCTCCCTCCACTTTTCTCCCTATCCTTCTTCTCCAATGTAAATGGTTCTTATTGAAATAAATCGGAGCATAACGCAAAATAACAGAGAATATTTTGTTATTTTACGATGAAGCTCTTTAAAAAACGAAAAGTTGCTCAACAAAGGAGTTCAGAGGAATATTCACGTATTAGTCGTAGATAAACTTGTTAATACCTCACTACAGCGTTTCTTTCTCTCTATCCATTCTTTCTTTCTTTCTTTCTCTCTTCGTGGTTAGTAGCAGGGAAGAGAAAATTATTTTTTCTTTCTTGCGGGTTCATTTTCCTTCTTTCTTAATTATTTATTGCCCACAAGGGGCTAAGCATAGAAGGGACAAACAAGGACGGACAAAGGGATTAAGTCACTTACATCGACCCCAGTGCGTAGCTGGTACTTAATTTATCGACCCCGAAAGGATGAAAGGCAAAGTCGACCTCGGCGGAATTTTAACTCAGAACGTAACGGCAGACGAAATACCGCTAAGCATTTCGCCCGGCATGCTAACGTTTCTCATTTCTTTATTGCCCACAAGAGGCTTGACATAGAGGGGACAAACAAGGACAAACAAAATGGTAAAGTCGATTGCATCGATCCCAGTGCGTAACTGGTACTTATTTAATCGACCCCGAAAGGATGAAAGGCAAAGTTGACCTCGGTGGAATTTGAACTCAGAACATAGCGGTAGACGAAACACCGCTAAGCATTCCGCCTGGCGTGCTAACGTTTCTGCCAGCTCACCGCCTCGCTTAAAGACAATATTGAAGTATGAATGAAAGTCGTGAAAAAAAAAAGACGACTGAAAATAAGAGAAAGAAAGAAAGAAAGAAAGAAAGAAAAAAAGAAAGAAAGAAATGACGAAAGAATGTGAAAAGGGAGAAAGAAAAAAAACGAAGAAAGAAGAAAGGAAATAAAGTGAAAAAGCGCGTAAAGTAAGAAATAAACAAAGAAACAAAGTAAACAAGACAGAAAGAAAGAAACAAACAAACAAACAAACGAAGACAGAAATAGAGATAAATGAATGGAAATAGAGAAATGAAAAGAAGAAAGAAACGGAAAAGAAAGTCAGGAAAAGGATAAAGACAGAGAAAGGAAGAATAAAGGAAAGAAGAAAAGAAAAAGAGAAAGAAACTATGAAAGAAAAAAAGTGAAAAAAGCAGGAAAAAAGAAAGTAAATCTAAAAAAAGGAGGAGGAAAAAGAAAAAGATTTTTTAAAAATTGAATGAAATGAAGAAGAATAAATGCTTTTCATAGTAACAAAAATGTACATTGAAAAAAAAAAAAAATACCAGAAAAGAGCGGGAAGGAAAAACTGCAAAAGTAAAATAGAAGAGGTGTAAAATATATGTGGTAGACATTTTTCCTTTCTTTCTACTTAGGTACAAGATCTGAATTTTGGTGGGAGGTCATTGGTCAATTACATCGACCTCAGTGAACCACTGCTACTTATTTTATTGATTTCGAAAGGATGAAAGTCAAAGCAGACCTTGGTGAAATATGAACTCAGAACGTAAAACCGCAAGAAACGCCGCCAAACATTTAGTTCGTAAATGGTTGACACTCTTAATAATGATTTAATGTGTAATTTGTAAAAGAAACGAAAATATTTATTTCAAATTTTGGCACAAGGCCAGCAACATAGCGGGTAGGGCCAAGTCGATAACATCTGACCAGGACTCAACTGGTACACATTTTATTGATCCCTGAAGGATGAAGGCAGTAATTTAGAAAGAAAAGTCGATTACATCGTCCCTCGTACTTGACTGGTGCTTTATTTTATTTTAGTATACATGAAAAGGAAAGAGATGAAACAACATCATACTGATCTCATAATATTTTTATTACAAATCATACAAAACTGAAAAAAAAAAAATGAATAAACAGGAAAACTGAAAAAATTAAACGTCTGCAACAGTAGCTAGATAGTTGAATAATCTCCCTTGCAAGAAAGATTATAAAGTAACCTCCCTTCCTAAGTTTCTCGAAGCATCTGTGTCATGAGACGTGATTCTTAATTATTCAAGAAGCTTAGCGCTACTCTTAGACATTTCTAGAATGTCTAGCGTTCCATTAATAAAAACAGTTTGCTAACCCTGCTCTTAACTTCCCAGTTGATTAGATTTAGAGCCGTTCACGTCATTGCTATGTCCGACTATTTGTCCACGCCACATAACTGAAAGCCACCACTTAGCTGTTATATCTATATTTCCTATCTCTGAACTTTCTTGCATAGATTACTTCATTTAACTAGATTTTAAATTTTGATTAAGTATCATCATCGACCAGTAAATAAAGTATATTTTTATATAGTAAATATATAGTTCTTAAATTTATTCTTCATCTCTATATGAACTCATGTAATAATATACACGCAGCCACATCAACACCTGGTACTAAATTTATATTTCCACTACACATCGAATTGAATTTGATAACATTTTTATAACAAATCGTACCATGCCTATTGAGGAGGTCAAATGTCAACAACATGTTGAGGTATTAAATCAAAAGAATCTAACTCTTTTAATCCAATCTCTTGTCACCATATAGACTCAATTTTTTAGAGAGGAGATAATTCAATATTTTAATGGGGGTGAGATAACCAAGAAGTACCTAGAAGAGTACTCTTGAGTTAGTCACTTGGAAATATGTGACATTTTACTTCGAATTCTTCATCCTCTGCTTTCTTTTCCTTCTCTTCATCTTCTAAACCTATACCTTCCCTTCCTTGTCACTTTTTCTTCATCTACTTCTTTCTTTCATTTATTCTCCCTTTCTTTCTTCCTCTCTTTCTTTCCTTCCTTCTTTCTTTCTTTCTTTCTTTTTCCCATAGTTTTCCTTTGTTCTTTTCTTTTTCATTCTTTCTTACCTGATCTTTCTTCACATTATTCTTGTCTTCTATTTCTTTGTCGCTTTTCTTTTCTTCATCGTATTTCCACTTCTCTTTTTCTAATTTTTTCTTGATTTCTCTACTACTCTTATTTCATTCTGTCTTTCTTTCTTTCTTTCTTTCTTTCTTTCTTTCTTTTCCTTATTTTTCTTCTTCGTCTTTTTCTTCTCCCTCCACTTTTCTCCCTATCCTTCTTCTCCAATGTAAATGGTTTTTATTGAAATAAATCGGAGCATAACGCAAAATAACAGAGAATATTTTGTTATTTTACGATGAAGCTCTTTAAAAAACGAAAAGTTGCTCAACAAAGGAGTTCAGAGGAATATTCACGTATTAGTCGTAGATAAACTTGTTAATACCTCACTACAGCGTTTCTTTCTCTTTATCCATTCTTTCTTTCTTTCTTTCTCTCTTCGTGGTTAGTAGCAGGGAAGAGAAAATTATTTTTTTCTTTCTTGCGGGTTCAATTTTCCTTCTTCTTTCTTAATTCTTTATTGCCCACAAGGGGCTAAACATAGAAGGGACAAACAAGGACGGACAAAGGGATTAAGTCACTTACATCGACCCCAGTGCGTAGCTGGTACTTAATTTATCGACCCCGAAAGGATGAAAGGCAAAGTCGACCTCGGCGGAATTTGAACTCAGAGCGTAGCGGCAGATAAAATACTGCTAAGCATTTCGCCCGGCGTGCTAACGTTTCTGCCAGCTCAACGCCTTCTTCTTTCTGAAAACGAAGACAGAGAAAGAAGAAAGAATGAAAGACAAAAAGAACGAAAGAAAGAAGAAAAAGAAAGGAAGAAAGAAAGATAAAAAAAAATTAAATAAAAAAATTACTTTCTTCTGTAACTATAACAACAGTTGATTGCTGTAAACTGTTATGGTTGCTGCTACTGCTACTGCTACTGCCGTTGTTATAGTTACAGAAGAAAGTAACTTTTTCTTTTATTTCTTTCATCTTTCTTTGTTCCTTTCTTTTTCTTCTTTCTTTCGTTCGTTTTTCTTTCATTCCTTCTTCTTTCTCTGTCTTCGTTTTCAGAAAGAAGAAGAAGGAAAAAAGTTGATTGCTGTAGGCGTTGTGGTTGCTGCTGCGACTACTGCTGCTGTTGTTGTTGTTGTTGTTGTTGCTGTTGTTAGATAACATTATTCTTCTTTCTTTTCATTGACGTCGTTATCGGTGCCGTTGCAATGTAAGCAACATAGATTCCATGTATTATTTGTTTTCACTATTGTGTCTCTGAATCTCCTCCTAAATGTCACCAAATACACACATACACACACACATACACACACACACACACGCACGCACACGCACGCACGCACACGCACGCACGCACACACATATATTTATATATACATGTATACATATATATATATATATATATATATATATATATATATATATATATATATATATATATATATATACATGTTTACACAGGTACATACATATATACTCGCACACACACATATATAACTGTATACATATACACACACATATACATACATACATACATACATGCATAAATACACACACATACATACATACATACATACATACATACATACATACATACATATACATATATCACTCGCCATATCGCGGTTCACCTATCGCGCCATCAGAATATCCACAGATTTTTCTGGTCAATATTTGTAAACTTATATAGCGGACTCCTCAGTATATGGCGGGTTTCTGTGGTCGATAGGTATTTATACTTTTGGAGACTTTAATTACTTGTGTGATAAAATAAGCATTTTCACGGTTAAAAATCAATACATTAATAAATAAAAATACATTACAGTACTGTTTCTACTTAGCGGATTTTCACCTATCGTGTGGGGTTTTCGAATGTAACCCCCACGATAGTCGACGGATTACTGTATATATATATATATATATATATATATATATATATATATATATATATATATATATATAAGGAAAAATGGAAAATAGAGTGAAAAAACTAAAGAAGACTTGTGTTATATGGTTAAAGAATAAATTTAAATCGTCATGTTAGAAAAATGTTATAAAATTTTGTGTGTAACGATATTGTCTTTAATGTCACCACACACAAAATTTTAAAACATTTTTCTAACATGACGATTTAAATGAATTCTTTAACCATAAAACACGTCTTCTTTAGTTTTACACTCTATTTTTTCTGTTATACATCCAACCACGTTCTTTCACATATATATATATATATATATATATATATATAATTCTTTTACTTGTTTCAGTCATTTGAGTGCGGCCATACTGGAGCATTGCCTTTAACCGAGCAAATCAACCTCTGGACTTATTCTTTGTAAACCTAGTACTTATTCTATCGGTATCTTTTACCGAACCGCTAGGTTACGAGGACGTAAACACACCAGCATCGGTTGACAAGCGATATTGGGGGGATAAACACAGACACACAAACATACATATATACCTACATATATACGACGGGCTTCTTTCAGTTTCCGTCTACCAAATCCATTCACAAGTCTTTGGTCGGCCCGAGGCTATAGTAGAAGACACTTGCCCAAGGTGCAACCAGTCGGACTGAAGCCGGAACCATGTGATTGGTAAGCACACTACTTACTACAAAGCCACTCCTACGCCTATATAAGTATTGAGGGTAAAAATTATTATCAAAAAATAACAATTTATACCAGTGACCAGCATGCGTAAAAAAACCACTTAGTAACTTTCCTCTCATATTTGAATATAGTTTGTACTAGCAGTATAGCCCGGCGTTGCCCGGGATTAAGCTAGGATTATGAAGTGTTGCATTGGGGATCTGGATTGGAGCAGCTTAGGGAAACTTACCACAGCCTTAACCAAAAAATAAGGGGCCTGTCCCTCTAGGTTAACTTTATGAGCAACTTAGCCAATCACTGATATCAGCCGAGTGAGCATTGTTGTTGGAGAAGTCAGCATTGTCCAATAAAAAAGTGGAAGAGTCCATAAGTCATGTTGCCATGGTTTGAGAATATGTCTGGCCAGTTCTTCCGGATCACTGTTTATAACCACATCGGCTGCAATGACAACTTGTCTATAAAACTTCGCTATAGACAACATTGCGTGTTCTGCTCTGAGGAGCATTCACAAAAAGAGCGTTTCTACTACCCACACGGGAGCAGGCCACATAAAGTTGCCCATGTGAAAAGCTTTGCTCCCCCCAAATGGATGCCTGCCACCGATAGTGTTTGGCCTTGGGATTTGTTGATGGACATGGCAAAGCATGGTCTCACCGGGAACTGCGATCTGCGGAATTGAAATGGTATGTCTGACCCCGAGGGATAAAGGTGCATTCTTGAAATGAAAACATTTTCACCTCTCCCGCACTCTGTAACAATGGTGGCCTCAATCAAGTGGGGCCGACCTCCTCCTTTGTAGTCGCATAGCTCTTTCGTCGTCACTTTCAGTGACTCTCCTGCTCAAAGCATGCAAAGAGGTCTGAGCCAATGGCAAATTACTTTCGTCAGAAGTCTCACTGACCCTTCTAGCCCTCTGTGCCAACGCAGCAGCTGTTCGACGACCGAGACAGATTCTTTTCTTAGATGGCATTTTGTAAATTGGGAGAGAGAGAAAATGAATAAAATAATAAAATAAAATAAAATAGATTAAGAATACAGACTCTCTACGTAAGAAATATGCTACAAAACCCTGTTTTTGAAACAATGGAGAAATATGATTAAATAGAGGCACAAATGAAGCTGGTTTTCAAACACAGACAATGTTACGCGGTCGTTTTCAATGAAGAGTAACTTGTTTCGTCAAACAAACAGCTGAAAAATAAAGCAAAATGCAACAGAATAGAATGAAATTGAAATACATAATAAAATTTAAAAATTAAGAATGCAGATTCTCTACGTAAGAAATATGCTGCAAAACCCCATAAAAAGATAGCGTCTCTCCTACTTTTTTTTTTTGTTAGACGCTGGCAAAGAAAATGCCACTCTCCTTCACCCTCCCTCTCACAAACATACAATTTCTCTCTCTCTCTCTCTCTCTCGCCTTCACGCGCGTACGCACAGATTTGACTTCACCATGTCAACAAACTTCAAAATTGGTAAAAGTTTATCGATTTTTACAGCTATACGCGGGTGCCTCTGATAGAAAAAGTTGACAAAAACACAGATAGGGTCATGAACAATGTCCTCCTAAAATTGGAGCGACATGCGTGCTAATTTGTGGAAGTGTATAACCCACATCACGTACATACACACACAAACATCTTCTGTTTTATAGATATTGATATATACACATACACAGACTCACACACACACATATATGTATAACAAACACACACACACACACACACACACACACACACACACACACACATATATATATATATATATATATGTCTGTGAGTGTGTGTATTTGTTGTGTCTGTTTTTTGTCCCCCACCATCGCTTGCCAACCGATGTTAGTTTGTTCACGTCCCCGTCACTTAATAGTTCGGCAAAAAGATACCGATAGAATAAGTTCTAGGCTAACAAAGAATAAGTCCTGGGGTTGATTTGTTCGTCTAAATGCGGTGCACTTGGATGGCCACAGTCAGATGACTGAAACAAGTAAAAGAATAAAATAAAAGAGTATATATATATATATATATATATATATATATATATTATAAGGTTTTTAAACTTTTAAATTTTCATATTCAAAAGAGGGTTAGGGGGGGTTGTAATAGAGACGACTGCCTGTTATATGTTAGGAATTGCTCAAACCAGGAACTACAGAGAATTAAGGGTAGGCTGGCCAGATTTTTCAGCAGAATGGGGATGGGTATAGTTTACGAAGATGATGTCTCAGTAGCAAATTTCCTAGATGTAACATTAGATATTAAGAATAAAACATATAGACCATACCACAAACCCCTAACAAACCTACAGTATATAAGTAAATCAAGTAACCATCCTAGGGTTATAATAGAAAATCTAGTAAAAAATATATCTTTAAGACTCTCCAAACTATCTGCTAACAATAGGGTATTTAATAATGAAGCTAATTTCTATAATGGAACAATAAATAAGGCAGGATATAAAGAAAGGGTCTCCTATATTGAAAATGGTAGCAAAGGAATTGAAACAACTGACAACAACAACAACAACAACAATAATAATAATAATAATAATAATAATAATAATAATAATAATAATAATAATAATAATAATAATAATAATAACCTATATACACTGGAAGCTATGCCAACATTATGGAATAGCAACAGAAAAAAGATGGTATAAACACACGCCAGAAAAGGTCACAGAAAACGAGAAAGCAACCATACTCTGGGATATGCCAATACACACAGATAGAGAAATTAAGGCAAATAGACCAGATATAGTTGTCAAAGATCATGAAGAAAAAAAATGCTTTCTAATTGATGTATCAATACCAGCAGATGACAACGTTTCTCTAAAAGAAATGGAAAAACTTTCAAAATACAAAGACCTGGAAATAGAGATAACTCGAATGTGGAATCTAAAAACAGAAACAATTCCTATCATAGTAGGTGCCTTAGGTATAATAAAAAAATGTTCAGACAAATACATAACAAAAACACCAGGACGTACAAATATATATAACATACAGAAAATTGCACTACTGGGTACTGCACACATTCTACGCAAAACACTTTCAATACAGTAAACATAAGAGCACCACAGCAAACCACAGCACATACCCAAGGCGCACAGAGCTGCGCTCGGTAGTGAAGTGAAAGCACGTTATAAAAATAAAACTACTGAATAATAATAATAATAATAATAATAATAATAATAATAATAATAATAATAATAATAATAATAATAATAATAATAATAGGAATAAACACAAAGTAAATAAACTAAATAAACCAAAGTACCCTCATAAAAACAACATAGGTAACTTTAAATTCTTTAAAAACAATATTAATAACCATGAGGATAATAATAAGGATAATAAAATCTGGCTCATAATCCCATTTGGGAGAAATATCAGGAGTAATCTGATAGCTAAATTTAGAGAAGTGATTGGTAGACACTTCCCAAGGAGCTCACACTATGGTAAGATTATCAACACACATATTATCAGATTTGGATTTTCAAATACTAGGAACATAGCACAGATAATAGCAGCACATAACATTAAAATACTTGAGTCTAGGGAAAGAGGTAGGAATGAGAATTTGAATAATAATATAAATGGCAGTAATAATAATAATAATAATAATAATAATAATAATAATAATAATAATAATAATAATAATAATAATAATAATAATAATAGTGAGAATGATAACAATGATGGTAATAATAATAATAATAATAATGATAATAATGGTGATAATGATAGTAGTAGTAGTAATAATAATAATAATAATAATAATAATAATGGAGGTTCATTTATTAATAATAGGAGTAAGAGCATAATCACAGTAAAAGAGGCAAACCCTAGGAGAATAAAATTTGAAGGACCTAATGCGAAAGTCAAAAATATAATATATCAATGCAAAGTAAAGACTCAAACAGATACCATGACATACTTGGGGTGCACTTCAGGACAGGTAGGCCGTAGAATTTCTAACCATTTCTCATGCTTTAGAGATAGGAAGAAAATGGCTAGCACTAGTCTTAGCAAATACATCTGGGGTCTTAAGGAACGTAATAAACAGTATTCATTAGAATGGTCTATAATAGATAGATCAATGCCATATGAGAGCGGAAGAAAGTATTGTTCGCTCTGTACCGTGGAACTATACCACATACTCTTCTCTAAGGATAAATTGATTAATAAAGTAAAGAATAATGCTCTGAAATGTACGCATATGATAAGAAGTACATTTCGTTGGTATAAATGATCTGAAGATGTGAAGAAGTACAGCATGATGTCTCATGTATGTTTATGTATGTGCAATTATGCACATATAGATGAGTGCATATAAGTGTGCGTGTATATATATATATATATATATATATATATATATATATATATATATATATATATATATATATATATATATATATATATATATATATATGTATGTATATATATATATATATATATATATATATATATATATATGTATATGTGTGTATGTATGTATATGTACATGTGTATGTATATGTGTATGTGTGTTGTATTTGTATGTATGTGTGTATATATATGTATATATATATATATATATGTGTGTGTGTGTGTGTGTGTGTGTGTGTGTGTGTGTGTGTGTGTGTGTGTGTGTGTATGTGTGTGTGTACGTATATGTGTATACATATGTATGTGTATGTGTGTGTGTATGTATATATGGATAGGTATACGGGTAAAGTGTATGTATGCATATTTATACGGGTAATATAATATAGTAAAGAGAAATAAACAAAATAATTAATTAATCTAGTGGAAATCCACAGGAGAGCAATAAAAATAGAAAATTAAGGAGTTATCTCCCCTATAATAACAAAGACGAAAGCTAACGAGATCCTAAAGACTTAATAATAGTTATGTATGTGTTTTTTCGTGTTTTGTTCGAAAGGTAACCACTCCTGAAGAAGTGCCAAATGTCTAAATCCAATGGAGCAATCACTGGATAAGTTTGGCACAGAAATGTTAACATAGAATGGTGAATAAATCGATATATCGAATTTGAAGTCTCTGTCTCTTTCGAACATGAAAATTTAAAAGTTTAAAAACCTTATAATATAAATATAAACTGTGAGAACGACCCTTAAGGAATCTAGTTAATGATCTCCTAAGGTAAGTTCTTATGCTATATTGGTAACGGTTGCTACATCCTCTGGGAAAATTATTATATATATATATATATATATATATATATATATATATATATATATATATATATATATAAATGAGAATGTGTGTCTGTCTGTCTGTCTGTCTGTCTGTGTGAATCCCTAAAACTCGAGAACTACGCAACCAATTTCATTCAAATTTTACACATGCCTTACTTAGGGTTCCGGTTGTGTTTTAGTCAAAAAAAATTATTAACTTCTTGCAGAGTTCGAGCACACGGCAACATAATATCTCCTCCACTATTTAAGTATTACGTGTCAAAAGTGAAACAAAAACACTCATGTCAAATACTTTCACTTTAAAAATGAAACTATTCCACTAACTGAAACAATCACATTTCGATACTGTAGTGACAGATACTTTCACAGAGAGAGAAAGAGAGAAAGTGAGAGACAGAAAGAGAGAGAGAGAGAGAGATGTATATGTATACATATACATGTATATGTACACCATTTCGATACTGTAATGACAGATACTTTCAGAGAGAGAGAGAGAGAGAAAGAGAGAAAGAGAGAGAGAAAGAGAGAGAGAGAAAGAGAGAGAGAGAAAGAGAGAGAGAGAAAGAGAGAGAGAGAAAGAGAGAGAGAGAAAGAGAGAGAGAGAAAGAGAGAGAGAGAAAGAGAGAGAGAGAGAGAGAGAGATGTATATGTATACATATAGATGTACACGTATATGTATATATATATATATATATATACAGACATGTATTTGTATACATATGTGTAGATGTATATATATATAGATGTAGATGTAATATGTACACATATATACATATATACATGCATACAGATATCTATACATATATACACCCATCACACACACATACACATGCACACAAACACACACACTAGTCATTTGTTTTCTTATCCAAAACTACGTCAAAAGTACTGAATGGATCTTTATGAAATTTGGAAATTATATTCTTTGCATAACGGCCATAACTCCCATGAAAATTCATATATTTTTGATGTTGATGAAATTTTAACCCGAACATAACAGATGAGCATTATTTTGAAAATGATGTCACACGTTATCGAGGCTACCATTCTTTCTGGATGTGCAAAAGGGGATGACGTCTTTATTCCAAGAATTCCTCTTACTCCATCAGGAGCAGGCATTCCTTTTACATTCAGAAGACTACAATTCCCCCTTCGTGTGACTTTTGCCATGTCCATAAACAAATATCAGGGTCAAACACCGTCTGTAGCTGGTCTTCTCTTGGAAGAACCCTGCTTCTCACATGGACAACTGTATGTTGGCTGCTCAAGAGTGGGCAGCAACAAAAAACCTATTTGTATATGCTCCACAAGGGAAAACAAGGAACATAGTTTACAATGAGATGTTATAATCACAACAGCAAGAAAGTATGTACATGATCACCTTCTTTTACGAAACTTCATTGACTTTCATATATTTATATTGATATACATATATATACGTGTGTTTGGGTGCGTGTGTGTATATACATCTCTATATATAAAGATGATGCGTAGTCTAGACGGCGTTTTTAGATTTCATTATTCTCTTTACCCCGGGCAACGCCGGGTATTTCTGCTAGTATATGTATATATATATATATATATATATATATATATATATATATATATATATATATATATATATATTACATCCAGCACTATATATTCCGAATGCAACGTTCCGAATACATACAGCATGATAGAATCAGGGTGTTCAATGGAGCAAAAACAAAATTCGAACGCATCCTAAGAGATGATGAAAACGGTACATACCCCCTATACCGGAACAAGTTCTGGAATAGGTTAGAGAGGGACGCCAACAAAAGAAATAAGAACGACACTTGGTATGATAACAAGAAGTTTCACAGTGTAATGTTTGTTGATGCTACACCTAAGAACATATTAAATAAGGCATTCAAGAAAATCCTGCACGCAACTGGCCTCAAGATCAAAGTTGTAGAAAAGACAGGTAGGACTCCCGTTTGATAGAATCATCTGTCAAAATAATTGTGCAGTATGTTCTACAAACCCACACGTGAACTGCAAAACCAAGAACACTGTATACCAGATTAAGTGCCAAGAAGGAGCTTGCGCGACTAACCCAGAGTCATACATTGGTGAGACTTCTAGGAGTATCAATGATAGGTTCAAAGAACATCTGGACAACTACATTGAAAAGAAACCAAACTCCATCTTCCATCAGCATGTTGTAGACTGCCACAAGGGCTCCTTAGGGAGACTTAAATTAAATCTCTTGTCCACACATCCCACTGATGCAATGCTGAGACAAGTCACTGAAGATGTCTGTATACAGGAGTACAAACCCTCTCTCAACCGTAAGTCCGAGTGGGGTAACATCCAGATTCCACCTGGGAGTACACCTCTATAGTCACCCTTCTCTCTCTTGTACATGTGGAATTCCATTCCATACATACATGTTGAGATGCATAATACATACATATATGTAGTTATATATAACCGTATGAGCGTATATAGTTTGATATGTATGTACGTATGTGTAGATGTATGTATGTGTGCACATGTGTGTATGTGTTTTGCGTTGTGTATGTGACTATATGAGAGTGTGTATGCATGTGCGTATGAGTATGTGTAGATATGAGTATGTGTAGATATGAGTATGTGTAGACACATCTATGCATTTTTGAATTTTAACCGTTATCCTTGTATTAGTGTCATATATATTTGTATGTGTGTATGTGTATGTGTATATATGTATAGGTATAATGATGGATAAGCGTATATGCGTCTATACTTTAAGACTATACGTATATTTGTGAGTGTGTGTGAGTGTCAATATGATTGTGTGTACTTGTATATATATGTACAAGCAAGGTTATATATGTGCATATATGTATCTAAGACGTTGTATCAATTCACCGTTAGACGATGGTGAGAGGGTCAAACGCACACACACACATATATGTGTGTGTGTGTTTACATATGTGTATATGCATATGTATATGTGTGCGTATATACAACCTTCAACAAAGTAACAGTCATGTATACAACTTGAACTGACGCACATATCAGTACATAAACATACACACACATGTACATACATGTGTACACACACACACACACACACACACACACACACACACAAACACGTCTACACACTTACCCTATTACTCACGTACATCCATAAGTACATACGTGCATACGCACATACATACATATATACATATATACATACATGCGTATAGGCATGCACACGTGCATACGCATGTACACAGATGCATACGCGCACACATGTACACGCACATACATACATACATACATACATACATACATAGACATGTACATATATATCATGAACTAACTGTTACTTTCTCAGATGCAGCACAGAATTTTGTCAGTGAACAGGTTGCAGTCTCAAAGCGACGAAAATATTTTGATAAATTAAATTTAAATGTTGAAGTGAATCTAACGGATTTTGTGTGTTATTTTAAATGGCTTATAAACACCTTCCACGCTGCAATTGTTTTTATATATATATATATATATATATATATATATATAGCGGCGTACGTACACTTTGTCTCTTATGGTATATATATATATATATATATATATATATATATATATATATTGTGAGCGCACATGCACATGTTTGTGTGCGCGCGCACCTCGCATGTGTGTTTTCCACCAACCGCATCTCTCTCTCTCTCTCTCCCTCTCTCTCTCTCCCTCTCTCCCCCTCTCTCTCCCTCTCTCTCTCTCTCCCACTCTCTCTCTCTCTCCCTCCCTCTCTCTCCCTCTCTCTCTCTCTCTCTCTCTCTCTCTCTCCCTCTCTCGCATTCACTCTTTCTCACCTCCTTTTCTCATCTACACAAACACGTACACATACTACCTGATCTTGATTGACCCATTGTGGAAGCCTCTGCTTGATCACCTGACCTGCTAGAGTTAGCAATCATATCTACTGCCTTTAACATATCTCAAGCGGGAAAAAAGAAGCAAAAATGAGCAGAAAGTCTCTCTCTAAGGAAGATAAAGGCATAAAAATTATGCAATCATTGCAAGCGGATATGCATTAAATTTGTACAAAATAAAAATGCCAGCCAATGTGTGCATATAATACCTCGAAAAGGAAAGTCCGTTTTGAACAACTGAAAAACAGTCCCACTTTGAATACACTCCTACAAATTGAAAACAAAATCAAACACACCCATGAAAAGGAGAGATCAGGAAGAGAAACCATTGTTGTAGAGAATATAAAAATGAATCTTGAGGTTATTTAGAATTAGCCACAGGGCATTAAAAATTCGGGCCACTGTTCCTAGGAGACAGCTCACTAACAAAAGGATGGGCATGTGAAATACTGAATGTGCAATTTGAAAATGTGTTACTACCTCTTTTTTTGTGAAACAAGCAGATAATTAAGTTAGGTAAGTTCTTTAACATCACAGTTCCACATAAGGAAGCGACAACCATCGATTACATTGACGTAAAGATGGAAGGCTATTTATCGTTTATCGTCATAGCCCCAATGGTTTCCAGGAATTTTCTGAGAAAAAAGTAACTAAGTATTCCAGATTATTTTTCACACCCTACTAGATAGAAGGTACTTTTACCAAAAGTTGAACGAAAGCATAATACGGGAATTGGTAAATAAAAGGAAGACAGTATGTTTGAGAGATTGGCTGCAACTGATGATGAGCACAAGACTACGTGAGCTTCCATGCGTAGACAATAAATAATAGGAAAAAGAATCTGAGTGGGGGAAATGAAAAGAGGAAGAGAATTGGGTGAAGTGGAGATAAAAACTGAAGTGAGAAGTGAACTGAAGAATAAGTAAGGGATTACCGAAATAAGAGGAAGTGAAGGTGTAGAAAGAAAAACATTTATTTAAACATGTACATAACATGGTTCCGTGTTTGATTATGAATCGTTCTTCTTTTCGTTTCCCTAAGTGTGCGGAGATGCTGCACACTCATAAGTGGGTAATGCATATGGCCCCTTCATAATTATGTCCTATCATCTTTAATCTGAAGGATTCTGTCTAAATCACTGTATGCTCCATTCTTCATGGTAATTTCACTCTTCTCTTCTTCTCACCTAGAGTACATAGGTACAAATCAATAATCGAAGACTGTTAATATAAACAGAGGAATTTCAGTTATCATCACCTCATCCTTCACATATCAAGAATTTCATCAGTATCCCTTCTTTCGTAAAATTCGTGGAAATTTGCCTGCTATTTTCAGCAGAACAAGCGACTACATAGAACGAGTTTCATTGGGTCAGAAATAATATTGTTTTATTTATTGGGGGTAGTATAAAGAAACGCACAAAAAATATAATGATAATGGTTGAATAAATACGAGAAATGTGTTAGGAAATGTACAGGAAGTATAAAGTATAATTCATATCACATATTATTCAAAGAAGTACTTTTGCTGCTTAACTGACCAATATGTCGCGTTCATAGGAGCAGAAGACCAATTCATTGAAATTATCAATTGCTTTTCAATGAACTGATTAATATATATATATATATATATATATATATATATATATATATATATATATATATATATATATATACGTGTGTGTGTGTACGCGCGTGTGCAAATGGCTATGAAAAGAAAATCCGAACTGAGTCCTTTACAATAGGCAACATTCTGTGCATAACAAATACTCGAACCAATGCAAATACGATAGAAATATGTGACACGTGACATACTGACGCATGTCATGTTGAGTGCATTCGGATCCTTCCTGCTTCCCTGTCCTACATTGCCTCCGCTAAGCGTTTATTTTAAGGTTTGTGTCATCCAGCATTTGCTGCACACCTGTTCGATAAGACATGATTTACCCAAAATTTAAAGAATTAGGAGAAAATATTAGTTTTTATGAAATTTGTATTGTATTTGTATTTTATAGATACTATCTAAAAGAAATAAATTGCTTTGTTACGTAATATAAATATTCTTGTTTTTTTTTTCTCACTAGTATATGTCATTGAACTGCAAACAAGCTGCAGAAACGCCTTTAAGGCTTCGGTATATATTTGGTAAGAAGAGTGTTACTGTACTTGACATCAACAAAAGCATTCGAGCCAAGTGGTATTACAGAGACTCAAAAGCATTCGACTTTGGTTTGGCGCTTTAGGTTGGTTCCATTCTTCTCTCGTGCCATGGATTAGTGTGTTGTTTTAAGATCGGACAATTGCGACGAGTACTGATAGAGCTCTCATACACCATTGCTTCATCAACTCTGGTGTGCTCCACAGTTTGATTTTTGTCTCGCAAAAATTGCTTCTCTTTCAACAGTCTAAAACCGATTTGAATTCTAAATTCAATATAACAAACCTATATGAAGTTGGAAATGTGTTTCAGTGCCTACATTTAATTTAGTTTTCCTTCTCCCGATGATCTCTGTGATTCTTAAGGATAAGTACGATGTCAGTGATATAATAACAGTATTTGTAGCCATTAAACTCTGGGCTGCCAACGTTTAGTTTTGTCCTACTAAAGAGTTTACTCTTTACATTCTCTCCAACAACCCAGCCTTTCGTTCCTTTCAAACAGCAGCTTGTAACGAGAAATCCAACTGGGATGTTGACACTCTTAAAGTTCCTTTGGTTATTTCTCACAGATTCGGCTTTCGAGAGCTGATTCTTTACCTAAAAAT
>NC_142931.1:74242552-74295052 GCF_046866305.1 Octopus bimaculoides | reverse complement strand
ATAATTCATATTCACTCAAACGAAAAAGAATCAAAGCTTCATAAGGATTAGTGAATAAGTCGTGCATATCACGAACGAGACAGAAAAAACAACAACAACAACAACAACAGCAACAACAAAGGCGCCGTCAACAACAACAACAACAACAACGACGCCACTGACAGTAACAATAACCGCTGCAACAACGATGACACCAACACCAATAACCGCAGCAGCGACAACAACATCAACGTTATCAGAAGCAACACCAGCAATACCAAGAAAACTGCAGTAATGGCAATAACAACGACGGCGCTTTGATAACAACTGCACCAATCATGAGCAACGACAAGAACAACACCAACAGCACCGAAACCAACAGAAACAATGACGCCGACGACGTCAACTGAAATTACATTGATGACATTAACAACACCATCAGCAACAGGTCTTAATCTGTTCTGAGAAAAAACAATAAATACGACATAAGCAATATATACAGAGGTTGGTCTGAAAGCAATGCAAAGGTGGGCCTGACGTTTCTGTTAACTGACATAGGCGGTTCAAACATCCCTAACATGTCTAGCATGCATTAAAAAAAATCTATGTTAGTCCATTGCTGATTTTGAATGAATGACAACCGATTTGAAAACAAAGAAATGATACATTCGCAAAGAAGGATGAATGTCTGTTTCAGTTTACCTTAGTCTACGATCTTTTGAATCTTAAAAGCGTACACCAAAGCACTGATAAGTAAAGGCATTTTCCTCTTTAACTAATGTAGTTGGCACTCCGTCGCTTACGACGTGGTGGGTTCCAGTTGATCCAATCAACGGAACAAGCCTGCTCGTGAAATTAACGTGCAAGTGGCTGAGCACTCCACAGACACGTGTATCCTTAACGTGGTTCTCGGGGATATTCAGCGTGACACAGTGTGACAAGGTTGACCCTTTGAATTACAGGCACAACAGAAACAGGAAGTAAGAGTGAGAGAAAGTTGGGGAGCTTTAGGTGTTTTCGCTCAATAAACACTCACAACGCCCGGTCTGAGAATCGAAACCGCGATCCTATGAGCGCAAGTCCGCTGCTCTAACCACTGGGCCATTGTGCCTCCATCTTTAACTATAGTCATTATAAAAAAGAAAAAGTATATTGTGGTACTCGAAGGAATGAAACAAAAATTTAGCGACGTGGATGAAGGACTACAGCCTTTTAAATGTACAGGTTAAGCAAATAATTTGTTTGAAACACCGAAAGAACGTGTCACCTCAGCTACTAATGCAAGATTATGGAGGGTTTGAGTGTTTCAACGAGGAATCATAATTTCTGCAATGCAGCCATAAGTGGCAAGACAGCAAGTGTTGACAAAAAAAGTTGCGCACGCGTGCACCCCCCCCCCCCCCACACACACACACACGCACGCACACACAAATAAATTATTTATTTAAAGGACACAGTACATGTCTTTAAGCGCTACTAAGAGTTTCATAAGTTGAGAAATACCTTAGGCATATTCATCAGGCACAAACCACATATAACGAACTAAAAAGACAAAGAATAAGAGAAGAAACGCGGAAAAACTGAGAAGGCTGCATATAGAAAACGCAGAAGGTTAAAAAATGGAAAAGAAAAAAGTAAAAATAAAAATATGAATATATAAAGGTAAAAGTGTTATCCTCTTTATATAAACGTACATACACATAGTTATAAGATTCAAGAAATCTAGGTACATCAACACGTAGGACACCAGAAACGGTTTGGTAGAATAACAACAGGTTTACAGTGAGATCAAACAACACAAAACAATGACGGCATCAAATGATGGTAGGATACTATAGATATGTAAACATCAAGTCCAACTGAAACCGTAGATCTGACTCATGGTTGATTCTAGGTGTGACGTAGGTAGACGCACACACACACACACACACACACACACGCACACACACACACACACGCACACACACACACACACACACACACACACACATATATATATACACACACACATATATACACATATGCATACAAATATGTTTGTATATGCATATACATACATACATACATACATATATATATATATATATATATATATATATATATATATATATATATATATATGTTAAATCTCTGAACGAGGTATTAACAGTAACTGCACGATAAAGTGAAGTATATTTGCCATTTAAATGTGGCTGACCCCTAAGGGTGGATGTTACTGTTGCTTTTAGCCCCAGGAGAACATCTCCTCCAGCAACAGTAACATCCACCCTTAGGGGTCAGCGACATTTAAATGGCAAATATACTTCACTATATATATACATATATATATATATATATATATATATATATATATATATATATATATATATATATATATATATATATATATATATATATATATATATATACATTAAAACAGTAGAAATAAGAACTGGGGAGAGAGGTGACGAGCAGGTTAGCCAATCTTACCCGTTCTACTGCAGTTGAATGTAGACGTCTGCCAAGAGACCACCGAAAAATCTCGAAGGGCAGACTATCCTGCCCCGGAGACTTCTCTCTTGCACAGTCTGTCATCGCGTCTCGTATGTGTTTGGATGTCATCGGCATTTCGCAGAACTGTGCATCCCTGGCCGAGAGGCGCAGCATACCACTGAGATAGGAGGTGAAATCCACCACCGGTCCAGAACCACCGCGCAACCCGTACAGTTCGGTGAAGTACCACTGAAATTCTGCGCTCATCTGCTTGGAGTCGGTTATCCTGCACCCATCACAGCTCACCAAAGACCGAATTGTAGCTTTGTTTCCACGTAGCGCTTCTTCCACCCGGCCCCATCGAACGCCTTTCGTCCCCTCCCATCTCAGTGCATGCGCCCTACCTCTGACAATGCAATTTTCGTGCTATGTTTTTCCTAAGTGCCACTTCTTTACTAGGTCTCTCTCTCTATCCTAGATTCCTCTAATGCTATTTCCTTAATAAAACCTACCCCCTCTACTCTTATAGCCCTTTGCAGGACTATCCACCATCCGTTGTTGACGATTGCGCCCGCTAACTCTCGATGGACTAACTTGCTAACTCGGTTTCTGAAAGATTTGAGCACCGAGAAGGCGTTCAGCTACCAGTATCCGGGATACTGTCTATGGATTCTATCTATGCCGATCGTACAAATTACAAATTTATGGTCCGTGTTTGCGACGACTTAGAAGCATGGACAACTTATATTACTTCTATTTACAGGCCTAAAAAATACTCTATCTAGAAACGATTTGGAAGACCCGATGCGGTTCGTCATGTCCATATTGGCGCATTCGGAAAATCCAGTCGGTACCTGTCAGCTAATTGGAAGCGACTGAATAGGTTTGTGAGACTTTTAGTCTATAAGCAATTCAACCTCAATCCAGCTATAGATACCCGGGAATACTTGAGACAGATAAAATTAAACACCACAAAAAGAAAAAAGAGAATACCAGCGGCGAGTGAGAAAGATATTGGCTTCAAAGCAGTTTACCAGAAATATAATTTCGGCAATAAACTCTTGCGCAGTCACAGTAGTTCGTTATGGCCCTAGAATCCTGAAGTGGACAGAGAAGGAGTTAAAGATGGAAAGGAAGACAAGAAAGCTCCTAAAAATGCATGGATCTCATCACCTACGTGCCGATACTGATCGCTTATACATGAAGAGAGCAAATGTAGGAAGGAGACTAATAAGTGCGGAAGACTGCGTGCGTATCGAACTCAAGTGCTTAATGCGATACCAAGCCCAAAGTAAGGAACCTTTCTAGAGACAGTTAGGAATGAGGGAGTATTGAGAGCAGAGAAAAAAAGGGAAAACAAAGGAAGAAGTACAAAAAGGACATGAAGAATAATTGCACAACAAGGGACTACACAATCAATTCCATGTAACCACAACAGAAATTGCTGGAAAAAATAGGTGGGAATAGCTAATGAAAGGAATACTGTAAAAAGAAACCGAGAGCACTAGACTGGCAGCGCATGACCAAGCTCTGTCCACAAATTGGAGGGTCAAAATGAGGAATGAACAAGTGTTTCCGTTGTGCCGCATCTGCAATACAGTGGATGAAGCCTTTGCCCATATCACGAGCGAATGCACTAGACTTACCCAAAACAACTACAAGTTGTAACGACACGACCAAGTAGCGAAAGGGTTACATAGGAAGCTGTGCGAAAAGTGGGGGCTAGAGAGAGGCAAGACGTGGTATGAGCACAAACTGCAGAGAACGGTGAATTCGGAGACTAGCAAAATCCTCTGCTATTGCCCAATCCAAACAGATCAGGTTTTACAGCATAACAAACCGAACCTGGTGGTGATGGGCAAGGTGCACCACATATGTTATACAGTTGAGGTTGCATGTCCCTTTGACCTACGAATATTCAAGAAGGAAGGCGAAACGAGAGATAGATACAACCCTCTTATGTACAAAATAGCCCGGTTATGGAAAATGAAGAGGGTGAAGATAGTGCCAATTATTGGTGGTTCCTTGACATCAAGGAAAATACAAGGGAAATTGGAATAGAGTGCTCAGTAGAACTGTTACAAAAGGTCTGCCTCCTTGGCACGGGCAGAATAACGCTCTGTATTCACCTATCACTTTATTCTGAAATATATGTATATTGTGTTCGAACGCCATGTTATTAGTAACGTTATGTCAAAGCAAAATGTTGATGCTTGTATGTGTGTGATGTGTAAGGTGTGTGCGTGTGTGCGTGCGTACACGCGCGCGTGTATGTAGATTTCACTGGCTGTATCTGTGTATGAGTGTCTACGCACACGTATAACGTATCTTCCTATAATAATTGATTTTGAAATAGGCATAATGCTAAACAGTAGGTGTTAGTTGATGCCATCGACCCCCAGTATTAGACGTGGAGGCGCGTGGCTTAGTGGTTAGGGTGTTAGACTCATAATCGTAAGATTGTGGTTTCGGTTCCTGTGCCGGGCGACGCGTTGTGTTTTCGAGCAAAATACTTCATTTCGCGTTGTTCCAGTCCACTCAGCGGTTAAAAGAGAGTAATCCTGCGACGGACCGGCGTCCCAGCCATGTGGGTAATATATACACCATGAAACTGAGAAACTGGCCCTTATGAGCCGGTATAACTCGAGAAGGAAACTTTACCTTTTATTAGATGGGTATCTCACAATATTAGACGGGTATCTCACTTTCTCGATCCTGGAGGGATGAAATGCATGGTTGACTGTAAAGACCCAGAACAAATACCACAAAGTAGTGCAGGAAATACCATAAAGTGTGCGGGAAAGCACTCTAATGGTTCTGTCATCCCGCTATTTTGCATGTCCTTATAATAATCCTTTCTACTATAGGCACAGGCCTGAAATTTACTAGGAGCAAGCTTTTAAATTAGATTGACGCTTGTGTTTGACTGGTACTTATTTCATCAACCCAGAAAGAATGAAAAAAAACAAGGAATTTGAAATCAGATCATAAAGACGGACGAAATGCCGCTAAGCATTTTGTTCAGGGTGTTAACGATGCCGTTAACTTACATTTCTTTCATATCCTGATAAGACGGTTTGAAATTTTGGCACAAAGCTAGCAAGTTCGGGGAAGGGGGTAAGTCATTTACATTGACGTCGGGGCTCAATGCATACTCATGTTATCGACTCTTTACGGGGTCGATAAAATTCCTTGGTGGAATTTGAACTCAACGTAAAGACGGGCGAAATGTCACTAAGCATCTTTTCCGACGTGCTAACCATCCTGCCAGCTGGCCATCCTGCATATCCTCATAATAATGACTAGCAGAAAAGCACCCAGAATGAGGTGTTTTTGCTAGTTTATATTTATATATATGATTTTGTTCGAAATTAATCTAAGCGTTATGGCTCCCTTATTTGCACTGACTGGTTAATATATATTGATTTTTTTTGACATTTTCACAAAGCCACACCTGTTGGAGGAGGGATTAGTCGATTAAATCGTCCTCAGAACTTGATTGCTACTTCATATTATCGATCCCGTAATGATGAAAAGCAATTAAATTCCACGCTCTGCCGATTTTGCTGAGCCATCGCTTTTACTGGGTAATATATATTACTTTCTTAAAAGAGTACAATAACCCATATTTGGATAAAGGGAATTGTCGATTATGCTCACAGAGCATTTTGCTGTCGCTTTATTTTATAAACCTCGGTAGTATGAAAGGGAAAGTTAACTTCAGTGGGATTTGAACTAAGAACGAAAAGATGCGGAACAAATACCACAAGTCTTAAGCTTCTACCGGTGTACCACCCTTACCGGGAAATAGATTTTGGCAGCAATACGTCTACGTTATAAACGGTCTAATATGCCTTAAGACAGAAATTTACTCTTACAATGGCTGTCACTTTCACATTGTTGAATGGTTAATACAAGATTATATATATATATATATATATATATATATATATATATATATATATATATATATATATATATATATATATATATATATATATATATATGTATATATATATATATATATATATATATATATATATATATGTATGTATGTATGTATGTATGTATGTATGTATATATATATATAATATAGATAGATAGATAAACACTCTAGATGAATATATTGATCTATTCTTACTTTACAACTCCAATATACACAACCTTCCTCCACTTTCGAAGGTCTATACCATGTATCATACTATGTTCTTTATGTATCAATTTTATCAGTTAACGGTTTGCAGCCGTTTACTCAACATACAGGAATGGAACACCTACTTTGTATATCTTAAAGTACTTCAGACGAAATTCGTTTTCAAATAATTTTCTGAAGGTCTTGAACTGAAACAGCTGTAAGGGATGTTTGTCAATTTTTTAATTAATAAATAATAATTTATTAGTTATCTCTCTATTTTCTTATTATAATAAATAATTATATATAAACCACGGTTTATATAGATACCTTGCAGTTGAGTATTAACTGTAATGTTCAACATTCTTTGTATTGGTAACTACAATGAGACTTGTAACCTTTATTATATATATACACGCACACACGCGGGTGCACATGTGTGTGTGCGTACGTGTGTGTGTGTGTGTGCGCGCACGCGCGCGCGTGAGCACGTGCGCGTTCTGCTGGTTAGTTTGGAGAAAGGACAGTAGGTTTTTCTAGGACAAGATGGTAAGAGGAATATGGTTAAAATTTAGCGTAAACTTATCTTTTACCTTTTACTTGCTTCAACCATCAGACTGCTGGCATACAGGGAGACTGGCTTGGATATTTTTTTAGTTAAATATATCAACACCAGTACTTATTTTTTATAAGTCTAATACTTATTCAATAAATATCTATTGCCGAACGGAGACGTAAACAAACCAACCTTGTGAAGCTTAAAATCAAAAGATACGGATCATATCAAATTGGGGGCTACTTTGGCGTGTGATCCAAAATCTTTCTTCTATTCTGGGTATGTATTATGATTATACATAACGGTATATATTATGATTATACGTAACGGTATTTTATCAACAGTGCATCACGTTTTACTTGATTGATTCATTTTATTTTTAATTTTGAAACCATTTATAGGTTATTTTATTTCATATATGAGAAGAATTCTTCATCATATCTTAGTTCCTTATGGAGACCCATAGTACAACTACAATTACCAAAATGTATTGCTATAGAAATAAGTGAATTGCGATTAAAAACAAAACGAGGCACCTTTGAAACGTTTGAAAAATCACCTGAGGAGACTCACAATGCACTACGACTGTTTGTACAACATTTCACCTGCAAGGCACCTGTGCATGATTGATCGAAAAGATCGTAGTGAATAAAGAGTTTCGTGAATTTCCTTTATACATATCCACACACGTATATGCATACGCACACACATACAAAACACACACACACACACACACACATATATATATATGTATATACATATATATATATATATATATATATATATATATATATATATATATATGCATGCATGTATGTATGTATATATATATATATATATATATATATGAATTATACTATTTTATAGATATTGTTATTAATTAACAATACTCGTAGACAGGCTAGAATCGAAGTGCTCAAATTGAGCTAAGTTCCAATTTATAATTTGAGTGGAGGCAATACGAGCGGAAAACTAGAGGAACATAACCTATTATCCAGCAGAATATTCAATATATATGCACACTTACTTCGACATTAATAAAGCGACATAAAGCTCAACTATTAATAACATACAAGCATATAGACATATAGATATTTTCATAAGCCCGCAAATATCTAAAAATATTTTAAAACATTTATAAATACGCAGGCATTTTAAAAAATATGTAAGTAAAATAAGTACAAAATGTACACATAATAAGATATAAAAACGTCGATATTATATAAAACATAGTGAATTATAAATTCACACGATATACTATAGAGGAATAAAAAAATTAGAGTCAGAATACATGCACATAGAATATTTAAAAACACTTAGATATTTAAAAATATCTAAAAACATTTATAAATACATAGCCTAAGTATTTATAAATATTTTTTTATAATTTTAAATATCTAAGTGTTTTTAAATATTCTATGTGCATGTATTCTGACTCTAAATTTTTATTCCTCTATCGTGTGAATTTATAATTCACTATGTTTTATATAATATCGACCATTTTATATCGTATTATGTGTACATTTTGTACTTATTTTACTTATATATATTTTTTTAAATGCCTATGCATTTATAAATGTTTAAACATTTTTTTAGATATTTGCGGGCATATATAAAAAATATATATAAATGTCTATATGCTTGTATGTTATTAACACTTCTATTAAGTTGAGCTTTATGTCGCTTTATTAATGTCGTATTAAGTGTGCATATATATTGAATATTCTGCTGGATAATAGGTCATGTTCCTCTAGTTTTCCGCTCGTATTGCCTCCACTCAAATTATAAATTGTATACACACACACACACACACACACACACACGTTATTGCGTTTAGAGAGTCATTCTTTTTTAGTGCCAATCTGATATCCATTCATTTGTTATTTTTCACAAAACTTTCGCTGCGACAAACAACCTTTTCAATAGTCGTTGATTCTGTCCGTTATGTAACACTCGACAGCCTACACACTCCTTATCCCATTTCCATTCGATCTCAGTATACGTATTCACATTAAAGAATACACGCATACATACATTGTTATATTGTATTGTAGTACACATACGTTGTTGTATTGTATTGTAAAGATCTTTTTGCAAGTCGCAACGAAAATTTTAGTAAAGAAATAATAAGTAAATGAGTGGAAATCGAACCGGTGCGTATGTTAAATTAACATGGCACTAAAAGAGAATGACTTTCCCCAGGCAATAAAATATGTTTCAACACACGAATTCGCATAAAGAATCTCGCAAACCCCATACAAAAACGAAATATATACATATACATACACACACACACATATATATATATTTATATAAGGGCATTACTATACATAAATGCCTCATAAATGCTGAGAGGGACTCTAAAGTCAAACTACCATAATAAACACATTTTTACCGAACGCGAGGGAATGGAACTCTCAAAGCTAGCCCCCCTAAAAGCAGACTAAACGGTAAACCATGATTTCGTAATTATTGCAGTAATATGCACCCTTTACTCATTAGTACACGTATGGTCAAGACACATAAAAATAAACAAAAATAAACATACCAGACGAACACTCCATGTATTCAGCATAGTAATAGAAAATTGTTTATCCCTATATATCTATGTAAGAGGCGGGCTTTTTGAATTGCATCTCGGTACATGTGTTTTTCAGAATAAAATTCAGCACTGAATATATTCTGGTTATATTTATGATACAAGAACAGGATAAAATCATAATAAGAATTTATCAAGTAGTTAACATGAAAAACCTCATAAGGGAAAAATCCATAATTTATTCCCTATAAATATATTTATATCCTGCGTTTAACTCCATTTATTTATTTATATATATTATACAAAATATTTCACGTAAACCCGAAGTTTCTACGTTTAAAAACGAGTTACAGTCTTTTTACTTGTGTGATAACCATTTATCTATTTTTCCGTGTTAATTGTTAACAAGGGAAAAATACACACATCTATTTCTATATACATAGATAGGTATATACATATATGTGTGTGTGTGTGTATGTGTGTGTGTGTGTATGTGTGTGTGTATATAAGGATTCAAAATTTCTGTTTGTTTATGTCGTTTGTTTATATATCTTTTTCATATATATATACATATATATATATATATATATATATATATATATATGTAGAGGCGCAATGGCCCAGTGGTTAGGGCAGCAGACTCGCGAAAACACCTAAAAGCTCCAGGAGGCTCCAGGTGGCGAACCCTGCTGTACTTTTCCACCACAACTTTCTCTCACTCTTACTACCTGTTGCTGTTGCGCCTGTAATTCAAAGGGTCAGCCTTGTCACACTGTGTCACGCTGAATATCCCCGAGAACTACGTTAAGGTTACACGTGTCTGTGGAATGCTCAGTCACTTGCACGTTAATTTCACGAGCAGGCCGTTCCGTTGATCGGATCAACTGGAACCCTGGACGTCGTAAGCGACGGAGTGCCAACAATATATATATATATATATATATATATATATATATATATATATATATATAGTTTCAAAAAAACACAAAAAACAATAACAAAAAAACAACAAAGTGAGGACGTGATACGGATAGTGTTATTGGACGCTCGGGAAAGGAATGAGAGAGAGCATGACGTTTCGGGCGGAGCCCTTCGTCGGAAAGACAGAAAGTTCGGAGAATGGAAAAACGGAGGAAGAGGAAAATAGCACCGATGCCCACGAGGTTATATATATATATATATATATATATATATATATATAACAAAAACCATAGAATAATAGTTTTCCAGAAATTTCCAACGCTGTATTTTCAAAAACAATCGTGTTGATTTCACGTAAGTTCCGCTAGAATTAATAGAAATAAGATGAAAATGGAGAAAAGAAGAATGAAAGGGAAAGAAAGGCGACAATAACAATAAAGATTACAACAGTAACGGCAATACACGCCAATATATGTGTGTGTATGTGTGTGTGTGTGTATGTGTGTGTGTGTGTGTGTATGTGTGTGTGTGTGTGTGTGTGTGTGTGTGTGTATGTGTGTGTTTGCACGCGTATGTACTTATACGTTTGTATGTGTTATGTGCGTAATATGTGTGTATTTGTGTGAACTGTAGTGTGTGATCTTGTGTCGTTTTGCCCTTGATTTATGCCGGTTATTTAGTATATGCACTGGTGAGAGGTGGCCAATATTGTTACATTCACAACGCCATTGTTATATTGTATTGTAACGATCTTCTGAAGATATATTAATACCTATGTGTGTGTGTGTGTGTGTGTGTGTGTGTTTGTGTGCGTGTGTGTGTGTGTGTGTGTGTGTTTGTGTGCGTGTGTGTGTGTGTGTACATATACGTGCATATATATATATATATATATATATATATATATATATATATATACATGCGCACGCTTACAATTTTAGAGAAAAATGCAACTCCGGCGACTTTCTGAAGCACTCAATAGCCTACACACTCCTTATTCCATTTCCATTCGACCTCTGTATATGTATACGCATTAAAGAATACACGCATTCATACACATATATTCGTTAGCACACTAAGCATAGAAATAGCCACGCGTACTAACAAAGGTAAGGTGCACAGTTCGTTCTTCCTATCGTATATCTTTCTCTGTCAGTTCACAAATATATACTCATGAGCCTCTTCATTCTTATAGACATATTCACACCAATATATATATATACAAATATACATGTATATATATATATATATATATATAATGCTCTACGGCACTATTATATATATATGTATGTGTTTATATATATATAGACATATTCACACCAATATATATATATATATATATATATAATGCCCTACGGCATTGTTATTTATATGTATTTATATATATATACACACACACACACATACACATATACATACGCGTACATACGTAGGCAAATGAAAGACTGCTTCGCTACCATATAGACTGAGGTTCAGTCCCTCATTGCAGTACCTTGGCCAAGCGTCTGTTTTATATAGCTCCAGCCCAACCACTGCCTTCTTAGTGGGTTTGATAAAGAGAAACTGAAAGCAGCTCGTCATGTGTGTGTGTATATATATGTATATATATATATATATACATACATATATATATATATATATATATATATATATATATATATATATATATATATATATATATATATATATATATATATATATATATATATATATATATATATATATATATATATATATATATATATATATATATATATATATATATTCATACACACACACAAAGACACACATATATATACATATACATATATATATATAGAGACGTTGTAGGAAGTTTTTGGGAGTCTCAAAGAAAAGAGTTCTTCTACGCCGGGATAATGGCGCTTCAGCACCGCTGGAGGAAGTGTTCAGCCATCAAGGGGGACTATGTTGAAAAATAAATCATCAGAAGTCTTGTACCATGTTTTGGTTTTTTGAGGCTCAAGACTTTTCATACACCCCTCGTATTAGATAGGGATTATTGTTTTTGCACTACGTAATACTTTTAAAAATAATTTACTCACTTGTTTTGTAGGGTTTTATTTGCTTTACTACATTTTTACGAACGCGAAAAAAAAAAAACTATTTGTTTATATATGGAATTCAAACGGAAGTTGACATTCAAAAGAGAAGTGAATCTTGTAATATAAACATTATAATCTATGCTTAATATACAAATAAACTTTATATTTGAAAAAAATTTTAATATTCATTTATAATTTCTTCAAAGTAATATGACTTTTTTTAATAACGTGGGAAAAAAGAATGAATAAACTAGATGCAGTGCCGCACTTCTTCAATCATTATAGGAAAGAAAATGGAGAAAAAAAATGGATGTATGAATAATTTATTTGTATGTTATCAAATGTTGAAAATTTCTGTAAAAAAAACGTAACTACAAATAAATTGATTACAAGTTGTAAAGCTCGAAAAAAGAATAAAAGATCCTACATATATGTTTCAGTACTATTCCCTAGCTGATCAGAAATTCTAAGCATTTCGTTAAATGCTAAGAAAGGTGCTATATTCTAACTATATGGGGTAGGACTTTTTCAGGGTTATTATGAGCTTATTCAATTTAGGTTATCATATTTTCTTTGAAGAAGGCATACAGAGCTTTAGTGAGTTTAAGAAGTTAAATGCTATATATAGTAAGTGTAGGCTATGTCATGTTTCTGTGAAAGACATCAGGCATGTGACTAGCAGCTGTCCTAAAATGTCGTCACGGTACTACCTCCCTATGCGGCACGATGTCGTCGATAAAACAATTTACAATGCCATCAGCAAAAAAAGACTGTCCTGAAATAAACTCAGAAAATCCCTTTGTTATGGTATACATTCATAAACACCAATTCAAGGAATACTGGAGGAATATTCCCATCAAAACTTCTGTCAAATGTAAACATAATAAGTCGGATATTGTTGTTTGGGACATAGGGGTAAAAGTATGTACCGTCATAGAGGTCAGCTGTCCTGTAGATATAAATACCTCTTTGAAAATCAAAGAAAAAGAGGATTTCTATGGACAACTGCTTCGAAACCTCCAGGTTCTGTATCCAGACTATGAATTCATATTCATACCAATAATCCTTTCTACTGAAGGCACAAGACCTGAAATTTACAGAGAGGGAACTAGTTGATTACATCGAACTCCAGTATTTTACTGGTACTTATTTTATCGACCCCGAAATGATGAAAGGCAAAGTTGACCTCGATGGAATTTGAACTCAGAACGTATAGACAGATGAAATGTCACTAAGCATTTCGCCCGGCGTGCTAACGATTCTGCCAGCTCGCCGCCTTCATATTCATACCAATAATAACTGGAGCACTAAGTTTTGTTAGCAAATGCTTAAAGGAGAATCTGGATTAACTGGGGTTTTCAGAAAAGAGAAATCGACCTGCTAATTCGTACATTACAAGGGCAATATGTGAGTGGAACAGTAAAAATATGCAAGACTTTTCTCGAGTTCCAAATGTGAATTTGTCAGCGATAACTACATCCCAAAGATGGAGTCTTGTATCTTTGTTGGAAACCGGCTTCCTCCTCAGTGGAAGATTTATAATAATTAAAAGATAGAAGAGACATACACCCATGCATGCATGCATGCATGAATGCATGAATGCATACATACATACATACATACATACATACATGCATGCATACGTACATACAAACCTCGAAGAAGACCTGGATGTGAAACAACATGCAAAAAGAAAATAGGAACTATGTATCGGTATGTTTCCCAAACATTTGAAGAAGATATCCACATGAAGTGCAGCATCTCTTGAACTCATGACTGCTACATCACATCACACTTCGAAAGCGAGGCATTTTCAATCCAAGAGCGGGAGATTGCAACGAAATACCTAATCAACAAAAGAGACAGTGAAGCCCTTGGAGTTCCAAGAGGCAACCGAAAATGTAGATTACGTCATATTTTCTGTGGAAGACATTACACATGTGATTAGCACCAGCCCAAAAATTTCATCAAGGTACTACCCCCCTATGTGACATGACATTGTTGCAAAAACAATATACAGTGCCATTCGGGAAAAAAAAACTGTCCTCAAATAAATATAGAAAATTCTCTTGTGATTGAATACACATGAAAACATCAACACAAGGAATGCTGGTAGAACATTTCCATCAAAACATGTCAAGTGTAAACATAACAGGCCAGATTCTGTTGTTTGAGATTGACAAAATGAGTATGCCCTATCATAGAAGTCAGCTGTCCTGCTGATGTGAATATCCACCTTGGATAATTATGGACTATTTTGAAACCTCCCCTGGTGCTGGTAGCACCTATGGTCAGATGGTGAAATTGTTCGTCTGTTTAGGCTATTCTTGGAGTTGTAGCTGGTAGTGCCAAAATAGCAACAAGTTTTGAGTTCAAATCCGACTGGTGTCCCACTTTTTCCTTCGTCTTTCCAGTACTGTTAAAATATTATTAATCTAGTAATTGTTCGATTTAAATGAGAGCAAGATTGTCCATCACCAACTATGTGGTTTACACGTCATTATCTGTTGCAGTGTAGCTGGAACAGATAACGTTTTGGAACTGTGGTCCTTTTTGAAGGAAAATGGAAGGAGAGACGAACCGATTTATCTTACCCTCGGCGACACTGGCACTAGGGGATAAATAGTAATGCCATAGAAATGCTGAGGGTCCAGAAATCTTTACTTAGTTTCTTCACTCTGCGTTCTGAATTCAAACCACATCAGGTTAGATTTTGTCATTCATCCTTTTTGGTAAAGAACCAGTCATGTATTAGAACTTAATCTCATCGTCTATCCCTCTTCCATCGAAATATAAGGTATTACTATATGTCGAGTTAAATTTGTTTCGAAACCCCTTGTTTTGGGTACAAAAACTACACGGAATTCTTCATTCTTTATTAAATATGGCGATTAGCTAGATTAAAACGCCGGCTTTTTAACTTCTAATTTTAAATTACGCCAAGGTAAACGTTGCTTTTCATGCTTTCGGAGTTGATTAAGTAAAATAGAAGAGAAATACCGGGGTCGATGGTATCGACTGACGCTCTTCCCTCAAAATTGCTAGCTTTGTGCTTAAATCATAAGCAATTATTGAATTACCGGAAGTCAATTCTTTCAACTATGATCGCTCCACAAACTATGTGTCCTTGTGGTTATATTTGAAATCATCATCAACCCCATTATAATTATTATTGTTGTTGTTGTTGTTGTTGCTGTTGTTATTGTTGTTGTTGTTGTTGTTGTTGTTGTTGTTATTCAGTAGTTTTATTTTCATAACGTGCTTTCACTTCAGTACCGACGCAGCTCTGTGCGCCTTGGGTATGTGCTGTGGTTTGCTGTGGTGCTCTTATGTTTACTGTATTGAAAGTGTTTTGCGTAGAATGTGTGCAGTACCCAGTAGTGCAATTTTCTGTATGTTATATATATTTGTAAGTCCTGGTGTTTTTGTTATGTATTTGTCTGAATATTTTTTTATTATACCTAAGGCACCTACTATGATAGGAATTGTTTCTGTTTTTAGATTCCACATTCGAGTTATCTCTATTTCCAGGTCTTTGTATTTTGAAAGTTTTTCCATTTCTTTTAGAGAAACGTTGTCATCTGCTGGTATTGAAACATCAATTAGAAGGCATTTTTTTCCTTCATGATCTTTGACAACTATATCTGGTCTATTTGCCTTAATTTCTCTATCTGTGTGTATTGGCATATCCCAGAGTATGGTTGCTTTCTCGTTTTCTGTGACCTTTTCTGGCGTGTGTTTATACCATCTTTTTTCTGTTGCTATTCCATAATGTTGGCATAGCTTCCAGTGTATATAGGTCCCAGCTCTGTCGTGTCTGTGAATATATTATTATTATTATTATTATTATTATTATTATTAGTAGTAGTAGTAGTAGTAGTGGTGGTGAAACAAGTATATAAATGTATTTTGCACGCATGTATCTGGGTGTGTACGTAATAAGTACCGATAAATACACAACGAAATGAAATCGTGTATTTTCCCCCTTATTTTCCTCTTTATTTCTTTTTTTTTTTCATATTGTTATTATTATAGTTTGTTACCTTAACCTCGACCCATCAATTCCTAGCTACAATTTCTCTTTGAAGAATCGCTAATCTAGCCGTCTGCTTTGATTCCGATCAATTACACATCTGTGTGGTAGTTTACCTTGAAGTCTAATTGGCTATTTTATTTATTTATTTGTTTATTTTTGCTGCATAGAATTTCAGTCACACTTGAGAGACTTCAGCGAATTTGTACAGGGGGAGTTTGTATGTTTATCAAGGATGGCTGGCACAAGTTTTAGATTTAGATCCCCGACAAACCCCAAACTAAAGATGGTTCGTGCTTCAATTAATCTGTCCTTTCCTATTGTTTTGATTTTCCTTTCTTTTTCTTCTGTCTTTCCTTCTTTGTCTCATTCATCCATCGATTCGCATTATCTCTGACTGTAAGCTAAATGTAGAGAGAGAGGGGGAGACAGAGAGAGAGGGGGAGACAGAGAGAGAGAGAGAGCGAGAGGGGGAAATAAAGAGTGAGTGTGTGTGGCTGGGGTAGGAGTAAACAACCGTTAATCAATTTTTTATGGTGGAGCTGAACAAATATGATCATAGTATGTGAGTTGTAAATTTTCGTTTTCATATCGAACACCAGCCTCTCACGGCTTTCTCATTACATGTAAAATCACGCTCAAACTTCTCTGCTCATTTAAAACACCACAACGACTCGAAGACTACGCTAAAATCACTTTGTCGGTTTCATTTAAACCAAGTAAAAATACAACACATACACACAAATATAGCAGTAGCGTTATTAATTTGGTTATGCGGGTATTTTGAAAATAACTTAAAGAGTGACGGCTGTGCCCTGCATAGTTACGGGCTGCCTTTTGTCAAGACATAGGACACGTTCAGCCATCATGCCAGTACTACGGTGGATTGTGAAGAGGTAGCTGAAGAGCTCAAATGGAGCACGGTGCTTCTTAAATTGATGCTGGGCGGAGGAATCCTAGATCAACGGTCAGGATCCCCAAGAGCTATCTCTAGGGGTGACATCCACGTTTGTGTAATTCGCTAATGAAAGATTCACTATGCCTCGAGCTTCTAATTCAAATTCGTAATAAAGGAATCGGTTGACACCAAAGAGCTATGGGCATCCGCGTAAACAGCGAAAAATTTCCTTCCCAACCTTGTTCTGGGATGTTAACTATAGAGCAAAATTAAGAGAGGTGAGGATAGCAGCTCAGATTCACCAATTGATAGCAGCTCAGTCTCACCAATCTTGTACTACACAACTGTGGCTTTCTCCTGATCCTACATCCATATATGTATAGAATAGAACAATAGAATCAGCGCAACAGAGTACCAAATCATATGCAATACGATAAAATGGCACACTTGTGGAGTGCATATGTGGTCTTCACCTAGGTGGAAACGTTATATCTAAAGCGAGGGATCATAACTAATTGCTCGAACAAGTACCCGCGTACCAACATATCGTTGATATTTTCGATCATGTCTCCTCTTCTGTGACTATAACTGCAGCAGCCATTAAGAATAGAAAAGAATACTTCTTGAGTTCTAAGCTGGCATGGGTCAACATTATAAGTAGATTATTCTCAGTTTCATATTTTAATGATATGATCATTTCGCCATTTTCTGAAAAAGACGTGGGCCCGAAACGTTAGACTTTTCTACTTATTCTCTGTATAAACTATTTTTCAATTCTTGACTTATTGGCATTACTGTATGTAATATTGTAAACATTTTTCTTGCCAAAATCTAGTAAATTAGCCGGCCAAACCCAGAATTTGAGATAAAAGGAAGCATTGTTTAGTGACCTTCATCATTAATGTAAGGCATGGTGAGCCTGTGTGGCACGAATCCCTGGCTCATCTAGTTCCAGCTAAGAGTACTTGGTATGGGCCCCTTTCACAAGGTACATATCGCTAGCAAAATAAACAATGAAATGCCAGGTTTAACATCTGATGAGAGTTAATTATGTTCCACGAGTAGATGATAAACATTTTAGCTTTGGATGACAATCACTGAAAGAGGATCTCTCAATAAACACTCTGGTTAGTGGGGAACTTTAAACACACGTCACCTAGTGACATGCGCATTTCTATCATACAGTTGGCTGTACAATTAATTTCTCAAGAGTTCAAATGCTCCAGGTATCTGTATATAATAAATAATACCGGTAGAAAGTTGTAAGGTCTGTATCGAATGAGGCCATCAAACAAATAAATGTTTAAAGCTTGATTGTATTGCATCGATAGTTTTAAACTTAGGTTGGAGCAAAAACAACGAACATAAACTACTAGACAGCCAGAGAAAAGAAAAACTGATTTTCAAAGAGCAATCGTTTTTACACAGAGGAGACATATATGTATATGAAAGAGAACGTAGTGTATCGTTAGGTTTAAGTTAGACTTTCTTCTCTAAGAGAGAACCACAGTAGGCTTTAAGAATTTAATCAACCTGCCACACGATAAAAACAATAAATAAAACAATCAAGAAAAATACTTATAGTTACTGCTTTATATAATCCACTAACCCGATGGAACATATATATTTACACCCTAGGTTGACTTGTACATTTGAGAATTATGTGTCCTGCTACGAGTACACAAAGCGTGGCGCACTGGGTGGAGTAAAACATTGGCACACTTCTGTCAGTTGTCCGCCATAACTATCCATTCCGCTCTCTTTTCTCTCTCTCTTCTCCCCTCTCTCTATTCTTCTTATTCCCGCTATCTGCTCCTTTCATCAATCGTGTAGTAATGCATCGGCTTTAACAGCTGAGGTATCTATTTCGAAATCTCCTCAAAGGTAAGTAATATCAATTGGTTGTTAATAGGTCAGTTAGTCCAAAAGAATATGTTACTCGACAAGATACGTAAACAAACAAATAAATAAACAGATAAATAAAGGGATAAATAGATAAATACATTTCAGTTGTACTGAGTTAGGAAATGTATACTGCAAACAGGTTATCTAAAGAGAGAAGGGAACAAGTGATGGATTTACTTTTTGCTAAAACATCCAAAAACTGATAGCAGGTGTGACAATAACAACAATGACGATGACGTCGGCAGCAGCAGCAGCAGCAGCAGCAGCGAGAACAACAACAACAACAACCACTGCCAACAGTAATATCAGCGTTAAAGACAGTATTTGCAACAACAACAACGAATGACAGTATTTTCAACAAGAGCAACAACAATAGCTGCACCAATAAGTGAACCAACACCGCCTTAGCAATTAACAGCAACAAACAGTACCAACGACAATGATAGTAATTTCAACAATAACAACATAACCGACATTATCAATGATGGAGCTGGTATGCAGTCGCTTAAATTGCTAAAAATAGCAACCAAAATATCCCTTATATTGCAACCTGCCCTCTAAAAACAAAAGGACATTAACATTAGGTAATGTAGTAGTAGATGTCCTTTAAGATAACTATATGGTTACAGCTGGAATGTCATGGATCAGCATTGACCTGAGGCCAAACAGCAAAACTATTATCAAAAACTTCGAATGTGAGTCGACGAAGGGGCTTCTAACCCCGTTAGAATTAGGAGTCGAATATCTCTCAAAGTTTATTTACTGCCATAAAGGGACATTGGATAATACTGACTTAAATGCATAACTAGAAAAAAAAAACTGAAACGACCAGCTAGAATTAGACGGGCTTAGGTTTAACAACATCAAAAGCAAAACCAACGGCACTACCAAGACCCGGGGAACTTTTCTATATCAGTGATTCATCATAACTTTGAACTCGTTGGGAATATTTGATTAATTTCCACACTCCCTACAAAAGTAACATCACGCTTGAAAATGGTAATGGCAATTTTCTAATAACTTATTTATTTATCAAAGCCGCAGGCAGTATTACTTAGTTGCAGTATGGATGAATGGTTCAGAAGTTCGCTTCGCAACTACGAAGTGCTGGGTTCAATCTCACTGCGTGGCGTTCTGAATAAATGTAATTTCATATTACTTGTGGTCGAGCTATACTTTGTGAGTGAAATTGGGCAATAGAAACAGTATGGAAGCCCGTCGAATAGAATGTACTCATAATTTAAAAGGTGCAAACTTGGCATATAATGTCATACTATTCCTACATGAGAATTACATTAAGCGTAGCTCTGTCTATGGAATGGATGTTTGTCAAGATATTTTAATGTAACTTTGGTACTTATATCTGGTAAAATGAGATGTCAGTGTTATTTTTGCATAATTTAGACGTAATTTAGATTCACTGCACTCTGTATATTGAAAAGGTTTAAGGAAGACTCCTACGCACTATAAAAAAAAGGTCTTCCCAAAAAAGGTTAGTGACGTCATCATAAAGGATTTTATAACACTTTTTAAAAAATAACTTTATTTTAAAAATCACCTTTACACTTCAAAAACTGTATTAAGTAATCCTCGAAGATTTCAAATCTATCTATCTATCTATCTATCTATCTATATATATATATATATATATATATATATATATATATATATATATATATATTTCAATAATAGGACGAATTCTTTTACAAGAATTTATCAAGTAGCTAGCGTGAAAAAAACCTCATAAGGGAAAAAATCCATCATTTATTCCCGAAATATATATTTATATTTATATAAGGGCATTACTATACAATAACGCCTCACGCCATGAGGGACTCTAAGGTCAGACTACTATAAAAAAAAGCACATTTTTACCGAATGCGAGGAAATGCAACTCTCAAAGTCAACCCCTTGATAAATTCTTGTAAAAGAATTCGTCCTATTATTGAAATTTAAATATATTACCAGAATATATTCAGTGCTGAATTTATTCTGAGTAAGAGGCATATTTACCGAGATGCAATTCGAAATTCCCGCCACTTACATGGGGAAATAGCGATGAACAGTCGTCTATATGCTATGCTGGATACATGGTGTTCGTTTGGTATGTTGATTCACTGTTTATTTCTATTTTTCTGGACCATATTATACTGACGAGTAGAAGTTGTATAATATTACAATAACTACCAAATCATGATCTATAATTTAGTTCGTTTTTAAGGGGTTGGCTTTGAGAGTTGCATTTCCTCGCATTCGGTAAAAATGTGCTTTTTTTATAGTAGTCTGACCTTAGAGTCCCTCATGGCGTGAGGCGTTATTATATAGTAATGCCCTTATATAAATATATATATATATATATATAAATATATATATATATATATATATATATATATATATATATATATATATATATACATATATATATATATATATATATATATATATATATATATATATATATATATATATATATATATATATATATATATATATATAAATAAATTCAAAAAGGGATAAAACTCTTTCACAAGAATTTTATCAAGAAGCCAGTGTGTAAAAAAATTCATAACGGAAATTTCTATTCCCAAGAATATAATTATTCGTTTATATTTATATAAAGGGCATTATTACAGAAAAATAATAACGCCACTAGGTACTAAATGTGGTTATTTTGAGAAGTCCAATGTGTGGCGTTATTATTTTTCTGTAATAATGCCCTTTATATAAATATAAACGAATATATATATATATATATATATATATATATATATATATATATATATATATATATATACATACATACATGCATGCATACATACATACATAGAAATATATACACACACACACGTATATATGTGCATATATATATATATGCATATATATATGTATGTATGCATGTGTGTATACACACACGAACGCACGCATGCATACACACACACACACACACACACACACACATACATATATATACATATATATATATATATATATATATATATATATATATATATATATATACAGACATGCATATCTATATCTACGCCTATCTGTTTATCCATCTATCTATATGTATGTATGTATGTATGTATCTATCAATCTATCTATCGGTATGCATACATACATACATACATAAATACATATACATACATGCATGCATACATACACATACGCACACACGCACACACACGCACACACACACACACACACAAACACACACACACACACATATTTATATGTATATCGCTGATAACCAAGGAATGAAAAGAGGCAAAGTTAATGTCGGCAAGTTTAAACTAGCGAACCTGAATGGATGTAACTAAACACCGCAATAATTCAATTTGTCTTGACGGATCAATTGAACACGATTTCATTTGAAGTTATTTGAAATCACGTTCCCTCACTTACGCCCCTCGGTTTTAGCATGGATGACCTCATTGTTCGGAACAGCAACCCAAGTCATTAGCAAAAACAAAAATCTTTAAAAGGGGAACGATAGCTAAATAAATATTTCATAGCTAAATATGCGAGAAAAAATCATCCAAAGAATGAGTACCTCTTTCAAATGAGGGCTGTTTTGGCCCTTAACTTGATTCCTCTGAATCTAACCTAGACTCTATTCAGAAGAGTACCTTTATCAAATGAGTACATTTTGGCCCTCATCTTGATCCCTCTAAATCTGATCAAGACTATATTCAGATAGAGGCTCATGGTTCGTTTGCTGTAGAAACTATAATGAAGCAACGATTTTTGCGACAGTGAGTGCAGCACCATAACCACTAAGCCATATATATATATATGTATGTATGTATGTATGTATGTATGTATGTATGTATGTATGTATGTATGTATATATATATATATATATATATATATATATGTATAGATAGATATATATATATATATACATAAATATATATACATATATATATATACATACATATATACATGCATATATACATATATATATATACACATATATACATATATACATACATATATATATACACATACATTATATATATATATATATATATATATATATATATATATATATATATATATATATATATATATATATATATATATATATATATATACGTGGTGATATTAAGAATAAAAGTTGATATTTTGAATCGGATGAAACATCATATTTGCTACTGAACATTATGAGTAGCAAGTGGGAACGATGGTTTGCCAAAAACATCGGGAAAAATGCATTGCTCTTTTTGCTCTGCCTCCTTACGTTCCGAGTTCAATTCTTGCCGAAATCAACTTTGCCTTTCATCCATCCGGTGCTGATAAAATAAAATGCTTGCTACGTACTGAGGTCAATGCAATCGACCAATTCTCTGCCTTGAAAAATGTCTGGCCTCGGGCCTAAATTAGAAACAACTATTCATACCGGGTCATTTCATTATGTTGCATCTCCTGCTCTCTCTCTCTCTCTCTGCCCTTCTCTATACATTGGGAAAACGGGACGCCGGTTGGCTGACCGGTTCGCGGAACATCTCCAAGACATCCGACTCGACAATGACACCTCGGTCTCGCGCCATTTCCAATCTACCGGTCACTCTTTGCAACACCTGTCTGTGTTCGGACTGTCCTTGCACAGGGACGTTAAACTAATACATCTGTTTGTTGTCTACACCACCTGTCTTCGTCTTTTGTTTTTTTTTGTGAATTCTCCCATACACACACACACACACACACACACACACACACACACACACACACACACACACGCACACACACACACACACGCATATATATATATATATATATATATCCACGAAAAATAGAAATTGAAAATAGAAGGACGTGGCTTATGTCGCAGCTGCCTTGCTTCTGACTAGTGTTTGAAAAACTTGCTATATTTTTATAGGGAAATCATGGCTCAAATTAGGCCGACACGGTTGAATGAATATGTTTAGTTACAATCAAGGCACTCTGAATTTAATCTGCCCTTTATCACACCACACAACTCAAGAAACACAGAGGTTTACAATATTATCTAGCAGAAAATCTCCCTCCTAAGACAAAACCCAAGAATGAAACAAGCATTCGAAATACTCAAAATAATCAAAAGTAAAAGACAAAGTCCCTCAAAAAATTCCTCTCCAGCGCTAAATTATCTTCCACAATTCCCACATCAACAGTCAAAAATTGTCTTTCGGTTGAAAAATTGCTAACAAGCCACCCTTATTTATAATTTACACCTATACCGTTTATGAAATTAGCGTATGATTTCTACGGTGATCTTATAAGCTGACAAAGCGAGTTGAGTTTAACACAAGGCGCCAGTGGGCGCCACCGACGAACGTTAATGTAAACGCAAAATCCCTGGTGATCTGTCCATTCCCGGTGATTAGGGAGCTTGTCATCCTTGTCACTAATTGTGGCTATGAGTTGTTTTGACTCTTATTTCTAGCAATACTGGTGCTGAATAGCGCCCTCCGTCACTTTAGTGACGTATATATTTTTGCCTTTTGGTTGAAAAATTGCTAACAAGCCACCCTTATTGTATGTGTGCGCGCGTGTGTGTATGTGTTTGTGTGTATACATAAGATTTATTTGACTTAGGTACTTAAGTTGAGGCGACTAGGTTGGAATAATATACACACACAACAATATTATGTAAATGTCAACTTTGATACAGTAGTACCGCCAGGATGATATTCCTGTAGTGCATGCAGACAATTTGACCTAGCTGAGTATATAATCTGTTTTGAGCTTTTCAGACATTTACTTTATATTAAATATACAGTCAATAATATACTTCAGACTTTGCGAAGGGCATGTTCCAAGATAGGTGAGTAAAATATAAATAAAAATTGAAGGACAGGTGTCAATTCGTTACGGCCGTTTCTAATTGATAAATAATTACATTATATCATTATAAAAACCGTTTTCTTCAGATGATTACATGAACTTTACAATCAAGGACATTCCATATACATACATACATACATACATATATATATATATATATTACATATAAATATATACACACACATACAGACACATACACACACAAGCATATATATATATATATATATATATATATATATATATATATATATATACGAGGTCTGATCGAAAAGTATCAGAACTGTGGCCATAGTAACGAAGCTACAGCACGCAGAGTGAAACCGCTTGGCAAAGATTAACACTGAACTCTGTTCTATCTCTCTTCCGCTGCTCACAGCAGTGCTTAGATGGAAGGTGTGTAGCGTGTGATCATCGTATTGACCATGACAGAGAGAGTTGTCATGGCGATACCTGCTCAGAGGCTAACGCATATATATATGTGTGTGTGTGTGTGTGTGTGTGTGTGTGTGTGTGCGTGTGTGTTTTCTACGTTGCTAATTACAAAATGTCACTTAATATATATCATATGGGCTAGTATATATATATATATATATATATATATATATATATATATATATATATATACTAGCCCATATAATATATATTAAGTGACGCTTTGTAATTAGCAACATTGTAAACATACATACATATATATGTGTGTGTGTGTATGTATATATATATATATATATATATATATATATATATATACATATGAATATATATGAATATATATGAATACATACATCTGTTATATATCTATAATATATATACATATATATGTAAATAAATATATATATATATGCATATACATATATCTATATACACATATACATACATGCGTACGTACACACACACACATATACTCATATACTGTAAACGAGATGACATTATATATACTAGATGACATATCTTCGAGGTGACACTGTATATACTTAGTGACATTATATACACCAAATGACATCATATGTGTGCATAGGTGTCGTGTCTTTTGCTCCCTTTACCTACTATAGTGTATCCCTAGCACAAAATCAAGGAGCGTTTTGGTTCATATTTTTAATAAAATGTAACTTCATTTTCATATCCTTTAGATGAAGTTACGTTCGACCTGCAAAATGACTACTTTTTACCGAATTTCATCTGGTTTTATATAATGTAATATACAATTTCTTTTCAATTCTGTACAAACGTGTTAAAAATTACAAGAAAATAAAATGTGACAACGACAAAAGAACCAAACTCGCAAGAAATTAATTGTTGACTTATAGCGAAATTTACAAACTGGCCGGGTACTATTACTGATCTCTGAAAATTTGTAATACGTTTCATGAATTCATAATTTTGTAGTATTTTTACTAATATATATAAAACAATTTTTTATTTCTTCACTGGAAACCCAGAACCTTTCTCAAGAAGGTAGCGAGTTATTTGAAGAATTTAACTAATAATTTATATATATATATATATATATATATATATATATATATATATATATATAAAATTTATTGTTCATAATGCGATGAGAAACCAAGGCTGTGTGCATTATATATATATATATATATATATATGTATGTATGTATGTATATATGTATGTGTGTGTGTATATGTATATATATATATATATATATATAGAGTTATTAATATTTCTAAGTCTCTCTAAAGGAGACTACGACAGCGGTACTGGAAATTAATAGTTATCACCAAGCCAACATGGCAGTCCCAAAATTAGGACGAAAGCTGCCGTGAATTAGCTCCAAGAAGCCATCGCCTCTAGCTAGCTATGTGACACAGGAAACCTGTGTCCTTTATAACCTTCGAACAGGGGAAGTCAGCAGTGTCCCCCTGCTGGTTTGGCATCTGCAGACTAATTTCAGGGTGTTGCCCCTTGTCAATGCAGAGCAGCCAAGCCCTAGCCAGGCGGCGCTGCTGACTATCTGTTCGAAAGTTATTTATCTAATTTCAGTGGAATCTATCCACTGGTTTTCAGAAATAGAGTTATTAATATTTCTAAGTCTCTCTAAAGGAGACTACGACAGCGGTACTGGAAATTAATAGTTATCGCCAAGCCAACATGGCAGTCCCAAAATTAGGACGAAAGCTGCCGTGAATTAGCTTCAAGAAGCCATCGCCTCTAGCTAGCTATGTGACACAGGAAACCTGTGTCCTTTATAACCTTCGAACAGGGGAGGTCAGCAGTGTCCCCCTGCTGGTTTGGCATCTGCAGACTAGTTTCAGGGTGTTGCCCCTTGTCAATGCAGAGCAGCCAAGCCCTAGCCAGGCGGCGCTGCTGACTATCTGTTCGAAAGTTATTTATCTAATTTCAGTGGAATCTATCCACTGGTTTTCAGAAATAGAGTTATTAATATTTCTAAGTCTCTCTAAAGGAGACTACGACAGCGGTACTGGAAATTAATAGTTATCGCCAAGCCAACATGGCAGTCCCAAAATTAGGACGAAAGCTGCCGTGAATTCGCTCCAAGAAGCCATCGCCTCTAGCTAGCTATGTGACACAGGAAACCTGTGTCCTTTATAACCTTCGAACAGGGGAGGTCAGCAGTGTCCCCCTGCTGGTTTGGCATCTGCAGACTAGTTTCAGGGTGTTGCCCCTTGTCAACGCAGAGCAGCCAAGCCCTAGCCAGGCGGCGCTGCTGACTATCTGTTCGAAAGTTATTTATCTAATTTCAGTGGAATCTATCCACTGGTTTTCAGAAATAGAGTTATTAATATTTCTAAGTCTCTCTAAAGGAGACTACGACAGCGGTACTGGAAATTAATAGTTATCGCCAAGCCAACATGGCAGTCCCAAAATTAGGACGAAAGCTGCCGTGAATTAGCTCCAAGAAGCCATCGCCTCTAGCTAGCTATGTGACACAGGAAACCTGTGTCCTTTATAACCTTCGAACAGGGGAGGTCAGCAGTGTCCCCCTGCTGGTTTGGCATCTGCAGACTAGTTTCAGGGTGTTGCCCCTTGTCAATGCAGAGCAGCCAAGCCCTAGCCAGGCGGCGCTGCTGACTATCTGTTCGAAAGTTATTTATCTAATTTCAGTGGAATCTATCCACTGGTTTTCAGAAATAGAGTTATTAATATTTCTAAGTCTCTCTAAAGGAGACTACGACAGCGGTACTGGAAATTAATAGATATCGCCAAGCCAACATGGCAGTCCCAAAATTAGGACGAAAGCTGCCGTGAATTAGCTCCAAGAAGCCATCGCCTCTAGCTAGCTATGTGACACACGAAACCTGTGTCCTTTATAACCTTCGAACAGGGGAGGTCAGCAGTGTCCCCCTGCTGGTTTGGCATTTGCAGACTAGTTTCAGGGTGTTGCCCCTTGTCAATGCAGAGCAGCCAAGCCCTAGCCAGGCGGCGCTGCTGACTATCTGTTAGAAAGTTATTTATCTAATATATATATATATATATATATATATATATATATATATATATATATATATATATATATATATATATATATATATGCATATATATATATATATATATATATATATATATATATATATATGCATATATATATATATATATATATATATATATGCATATATATATATATATATATATATGCATATATATATATATATACATATATATATATGCACACACACGCACACACACACAAATCTATTTTTTTTGTTAGGCACATGGCTCAGTGGTTACAGCTTCGGGCTCATAATCATGAGGTAGTGAGTTTGATTCCCGCGCCGGGAACACGACATTTCACTTAGATCAAGTTCACTCAGGTGTAAAAATGAGTTGAAATGTCACTGGTACCAAGCTGTATCGACCTTTTCTTTGAATAACGTCGGTGAACTGGAGCATTGTGAGATAAAGTGTCTTGCTCAAGAACACAATGCACAACTCGATCTAGGAATCGAACTCACAACCTCAAGATTGTTAGCCGAACGTTCTGATGTTAAAAGATGGATAGATGGTTGATGATAGGAGGGCGCTGTTCACCGCTCTTCACCGCAAGATAGAATCAGGTAGACACACATATATACACAGTAGAAAGGAGAGGAGAAAATAAACTAGCTAGAAGGCGATGTAGGCTCAATTGTAATAATAATAACAACAAAAACAGCAACAATAACAACTACAATGTCAATAATAAGTGGTATGTGTCAAACACATAGGAAAGCGAACTCGCGGTCATAGGGTCGCGGTTTCGATTCCCGGACCGGGCGTTGTGAGTGTTTATTGAGCGAAAACACCTAAATCTCCACGAGGCTCCGGCAGGGGATGGTGGCGAACCCTGCTGTACTCTTTCACCACAACTTTCTCTCACTCTTACTTCCTGAGTTTCTGTTGTGCCTGTAATTCAAAGGGTCAGCCTTGTCACACATGTGTCACGCTGAATATCCCCGAGAACTACGTTAAGGGTACACGTGTCTGTGGAGTGCTCAGCCACTTGCACGTTAACTTCACGAGCAGGCTGTTCCGTTGATCGGATCAACTGGAACCCTCGTCGTCGTAACCAACGGAGTGCCAACAACAACAAAAAAAAAAGATGTCAAACACTGAAACTATGACAACTGTTCGGTCGGCAAGAGAGTTTTATGGTATGGTATCATCACCTTTAAATGTCTTCTGCTTAGGCAGACATTGGCAAGTTCGCAAGCGCGCGTGCACACACACACATTTAACTACAAAAGAAAAGCGTAGCAATCATGAGAAACGAAAAATCATTCGCGATGTATTGAAATAGAGACGAACGTATTAAGAGAGTTTTTATTCGATATCTTACGAAAAGCAATCAAGCCCTCTGAAATCACATCCTTTTCATAGGAACATATTGCATTGAAAAATATACTGGGACTCCATCGGTTACGGCAACATGTGTTCAAGTTGATCCGATCAACGGAACAGACTACTTGTGAAATTGACGTGTAAGTGACAGACCACTCCACAGACACGCGTACCCTTATCATTTCTTAGGGAGATACAGCATGTCAAGGTTGGCCAATTGAATTACAGGTACAATTCATTCTTACCAGGTGAGTGAACTGGAGTAACATGAAATAAGTATCTTGCTCAAGCACACAATGCGGCACCGGTGATCGAACTGATGGCCTTACGCCTGTGAGCCGAATATCTCATCCAGTAAGCAATGCGCCTTCACAAGTATTTACTATATCTGAAAATGAGAGGTCTTTGACATTTACTCTCTTTACTCTTTTACTTGTTTCAATCATTTGACTGTGGCCATGCTAGAGCACCGCCTTTAGTCAAGCAAATCGACCCCGGGACTTATTCTTTGTAAGCCTAGTACTTATTCTATCGGTCTCTTTTGCCGAACCGCTAAGTGACGGGGACATAAACACACCAGCATCGGTTGTCAAGCAATGCTAGGGGGACAAACATAGACACACAAACACACACACACACACACACACACACACACATATATATATATATATATATATATATACATATATACGACGGGCTTGTTCCAGTTTCTGTCTACCAAATCCACTCACAAGGCTTTGGTCGGCCCGAGGCTATAGAAGAAGACCCTTGCCCAGGTGCCACGCAGTGGGACTGAACCCGGAACTATGTGGTTGGTAAGCAAGCTACTTACCACACAGCCACTCAAAAAATAGTGTAGTTCCTGAAAAGAACCGATTATTTCTGACACAACGACGATCGATTGCAACATATGTCTCAATGTTTGTAACTGCAATTTGAAGGGGTTCTTTTGTGTGGTTGCTGCGGCGGCGGCGGCGATGACGGTGGCGGTGAAAGGATTGGTGGAAACTGTACCGCAATACGAACACTACCCGACAAGGAAAAGGACGAGGAGGAGGAAGAGGGTGAGGGGAATAAAGATGACGAAGTTCATGTCAGAATAAATCCAAACGCGATGGTCAGAACGGAAACTTCTCTCGTCCTTGTTTGATCCGAACCCTGTTGACCTACGGCTTGACAATAACATAATCATAAGAAAAGGCTACTACAACAGGTAAGAGAATGTGTGTAGGTGTGTGTGTGAAACACATACACACAGAGACACACACACGCACGCACACACAGAGAAACAGGTACACACACACACACATATGGCACCCCAGTATGGCCGATATATTTACGTATATTTTTTAGCTGAAAGACAGAAACCAATAACATATATATATATATATATATATATATATATATATATATATATATATATATATATATATATATATATATATATATATATATATATATATATATATATATATATATATGGGAGAATATACAAAAAATAACAACAGACGAGGACAGGTGGTGTAAATAACAAAAGTATATATTAGTATGACGCTCGGGAATACGGAAAGTCTTTGACGTTTCGAGCTACGCTCTTCAACAGAAAGAATACGGAGACAAGGAGAAAAACACGGAGAAAAAAAATTGAATAGTGTTCAGTCAACGGTCAATCATATATATATATATATATATATATATATATATATATATATATATATATATAATTATATATATATATATATGCATATACATACAAACGCACACATACGCACATAGATGAATATATACACATATATCCAAACTAGAAAGACATTTATCTCTGACTAAACAAATATGTAAATCAATAAGTACAATACTGAAACTTGTATCGGCAACCCGATACAAAAGCAAGACCCGATACAAAAGCAAGTTATAATAAAGTAAAATGACAATCAGTTGAGCATGAAGCTATTGGATATCTATTAATATCTATTACTTCAACGTTGAAAGGAAAATGAAAACCGCCAAAACGAAATACATGTGTGTTTGTGTGTTCGCATGCATGTACACGCATATGTGTATGTACGTGTATACTGTGTATACTATAAATCTATGTTTGTGTGTGTGTGTGTGTGTATGTGTGTGTGTATGTGTATGTATGTGTGTGTGTGTATTATATATATATATATATATATATATATATATATATATATATATATATATATATATATATATATATGTAGGCGCAGGAGTGTCTGTGTGGTAAGTAGCTTGCTTACCAACCACATGTTCCTAGGTTCAGTCCCACTGTGTGGCACCTTGGGCAAGTGTGTTCTACTATAGCTTCGGGCCGACCAAAGCCTTGTGAGTGGATTTGGTAGACGGAAACAGGAACAAGTACATAGCCTTACAAAGAATAAATCTTGGGGTCGATTTCTTCGACTAAAGGCTGTGCTCCAGCATGTTCTCATGATCGAAACAAGTAAAACAATATAAAGGCTATGCCATTTTAATCTCGAGCAGTGCTAGGCATCTCTGCTAGTATGTATATAATTACAAGCATGCATGCATACATACATACATACATACATACATACATACATACATATCCCTGACCACTACACACGTTATTTTCTCTCCTTGTTTCTCTCCTTGCTTCTTTCCGTGTTCCTTTCTGTAGAAGAGCGTAGGCGCGAAACGTTAAAGACTTTCTCAATTCCCGAGCGTTATACTAATACATCTGTTTGTTTTCAACACCACCTGTTTTCGTTTGTTGTTTTTTTTTGTGTGAATTCTCCCTACACACACACACACACATATATATATATATATGCATACATACATACGTACATATATATATATATATATACATACATATTTCATATATATATGAACATCTAACATTTGAAATGTTTTAGTTTTTATTAACAGACGCTTAAATAGATAGATTACATGTGCTTTCAACCTTTGTGCATCCTACGTAAATTGTCTATTATCGAAAACATTCTTGAATATGCAGTTCACCCACAGAGAAAAGTATTCACGCTGAAATGTAGGATAAGTTCTTTAAATATTAATCTTGTCCACTTGCGTAATTTCTGCTGGTTTAAAATTCATTGCAACGTTATTTGATATCCAATATTTAGCTGAAATCTGCATAGTAGTACACCTGAAGATTCAAAGGAATTTTAAAATTCTGCTGGATAGTGAACTATTTCTTGCGGATGGAAAATAATATCTGCCCCTTTGTAGGCATGACTTTTTTTTGGTGATTCTGCAACAGCTTCCAGTTGATGACCCAAGCATTGTTTTTCCCAGCTACGTGTGTGTTAGTTAAGGATGTTGCAGGCTGAGAATAATCTTCGGTATTCAATTGTCATTGTTTAGAGTAGCAAAACCTAATGAAGTGTCCCAACATGACAACAGCGCTCAAGGAGAAAGAAGTAAAAGAGTAAAAGAGTTATTAGGCAGCGCGTTCTACCTTTTAATATAGCACTTAATCTCATGATGGTTTACTCTACTTATCAAAAAATGTACAAATAGAATACTAGTGCAACTGTCGCACCTTCCAACTGTCATATCCTAGATGTTCCGCTTGTCAAAAGTTGGGAGATGGAGAGAGTGTCACTGTCCACTTGGGACTACACAGCCATTTAAAACAATTGATGAATGCATCAAGATATACATGCTTGCAGGTAACGACATTAGTGTGACTGGAGGGAAAAATTTTGCTACGATATCTAGTAGGTCGAGAGACCACGCACAGGAGTCGTTATAATCGACTTAATCCCTTTGTCTGTCCTTGCTTTCCCCCGCTGTGTTTGGCCCCTTGTGGGCAATAAAGAAATAAGAATCGTTAGCTCGCCGGGCGAAATTCTTGGCGACATTTCTTCTCTCTTCACATTCCGAGTTCAATTTCAATTCCGCTGAGGTCGACTTTGATTTTCATCCTTTCGGGCTTGGGGTCGCTGTAATTGGCTTACCCACCTCTTCTAAAATTGCTGACCTTGTGCTAAAATTTGAAGTCAATATTAGTAGTAGAATAACAGAAACAATGAGCATAATGAACTGAATGTTTTGCTGTACTCCTGGCTGGCTCTTTCTCTCAACCTTCTGCTGTCACACCTCACTCGAATTGCACATTAGTTTTCCAATCTTTAAGTTTATTTTACTTGTTTCAGTCACTATAGTGAAACCATGCTGGAGCACTACCTTATAACTTAATTGTTATCGATGAAACAAATAATAAGCTTTTGAATTTTGTGGTCTTGTGCCAACTTAAAGAGTCTCCGCACAAACAGACATGTAAGAAAAAGAAAATGGCTAACTGTCTTTGTCTCTTTAGTTCAATTTTGCTATTTCTTTCTTTCTGTCAGGCTTTCTCGTTCTTTCATTGAATGCGAATAGATGAAAGCTCTCCTTAGAAGTTATTAAGAATTGTGAGTTCAACAAATGGTGAATAGATGGAACAAATAAGCCAACAAAACATACCGCTTCAGAAACTCTCACACATAAATCGTCCATGTCTTTTTGTTTCCTTTTAACTCCACGGAAGAATATTATTATTATTATTATTATTATTATTATTATTATTATTATTATTATTATAAACCGGTTGAAAGTGACTACAAGTCAGCATTTTTATTGTAAACAAACAAGCTTGAAAAGGGAAAGAATCTCTTGAGATGTTTCAACTGAGTTGTTTGTTTGTTTATATTTACGCTATTATTATTATTATTATTATTATTATTATTATTATTATTATTATTATTATTATTATTATCAAATTCACTCAGAAACATAAAGGGTTCAGTGCCTTATGAAATATAAACAAATATATAGATACACAAGTACACATATTATCTAAACAATAAACATTCGGGTTCAAACGCATAAAAACGTCTGTCGTGTGTGTATGTAGGGAAGGTGCTTGTGTGTATACCCCCCCACACACACACACACACAGACACACACACACATATACACACACAATCACGCACACTCACGCACATATATATACATGTACATATGTGCATGTCTGTTTAGTTTAATGCGTTCGCTTCGGAGCTACGCGGTTTCTGGTTCGGTCCTACTGCCAGCCACCTAGTGCAAGTATTTTCTAGTGTATCTTAGGGTTGTCCAACGCTTCGTTCGTGAAATTTGATGTACGAAAACTGCATGGAAACTGTATGTATGTATGTATGTATGTATGTATGTATGTATGTATGTATCTATCTATCTATCTATCTATCTATGAACTATCTATCTCTGTTTCTATCTTTTTTATGTACTATAACTGCTCAGAAAAACGATATAAACCTAACATCTAATTATACTATACCTATACTGTACCTATGAACAAGAAAAATAAATAGAATAAGTAATATCCTAATTCAGATAAGACAATTGCAAAGATTAATACATTAACGATGGGGGTGATATACACTTTATATAAGAACAGAATTCCACCCATCTACTGCCAACTGAATATTCTTATGTTTTTGAAATCTTAAAGCAGAACCACTCTTTCTGATGAGGTCAAACAGCGTTAAAATGTATTGTTTAATTCTATTTGGTGATGTACAAGCATGTTATACCCTGAATATATAAACCGAAAACATAAACATGTAAAATGCAATCTAAAACACATAAGTAAAACAATTAGAAATAAAACGCGCGAAACATAACGTGATTTACTAAAAAGTGAAACACTAATGAAGGTTAAGAAAAAAAGTGTCGAAACGAATTCTTTTTTGACCAGATTTTTTTTGCTAAATTTGAAGAGTTGACAATTAATTAGATGCGACTTGTAAGGGGCCCGGAAACAAATCACAATTGGAAGAGCTGTATCAGTTGCAAAACCTGAAATGAATTACTGCAAACTACCAATAATTACTCAGTACATGCATCAAAACACAGATCCTAGTAATAGAACTCGGTAGCGATTGTATAATTTTTACAGTCAGGGCAACTTGGATCCATTATTTAACTTGTACATCCAGTAATGAAACCCTGGCTTGGGAGTTTTAGAGTTTTGAGGAGTGTAGAATTACCTCTTAGCCACTATTGTTCTCAGGTCTAACTAGGAGTAGTAGCACCCAAGATCCCCAGCTACAGGTTAATTACATGTAAGAGTTTGCCTACTTATGTATGTGAAGACTGGATCCAGGGGAATTTACAGGAGAAAAAAAGACTGTCATAGTTCAACAAATGACAATTTGTACTCCACATTGTGGAGTACAGGAAGTAAAATGCATATCTCCATCATCAGTCGTCTTGATCTGGTCATCCCAATGAACTGAAGATGATCGCGTGTGAGAGAGTGTGGTTGACAGCGCGCAAATCTTTACTGAAAGTTACTGCGCAGGATATCATTCATTCTAGCTGGTCCTCTCACCCCAACGGACGAACATGATCCCTCATAATACTTGGACTATCTTCGACTATGTGACGTTCATCACAGTATTGTATTTTAGTGCCGAATATTTATTTCTAATCAGATAACTCAATGTAATTTAAAGCTAGAAATATTGAATCGATCATTCCTTACAATGATTCATACCTGTTTTTATATCTACGAAATGTAGATTCTGAAGAGTTGTGCACTGGTGAATTCTAACCACTTAAAGACGAAGTAATATGAATGAAATATACCGACAACGTCTGGCTTGTATAAGGAATTGGATATAATGTATTTTGTATCTCACTAATTATGTTACAGATATCGCAATGCATTTTTTATAATCAGCTTGGGAAATCCATAACATTATGTTTGCTTAAACTGTGCACAGAAATACATAGTAATAATGATGCAGAGGGAATTAATTTCCTGATCATATGATACATTATACACATGATAATCATTAGACCATGAATCGTTGAACTGCTTCCTGTGAAAACAAACAGCAGTTCACCTTTACGCGACGCAGATAAAAAATTCTAGACTTGTAACTCCACAAATGACTCAAATTTTATTTGAGAGTTATGCGATATATATATAAACATATATATATATATATATATATATATATATATATATATATATGTAGTGTAGTATATTGCCACTTAAGTGTGGCTGACCCCTAGGGGTGGATGTTACTGTTGCTTTTAGCCCCAGGAGGACATCTCCTCCAGCTGGCTTATCGACACACGACTGTGTCCTGTTTGCCAAGGGAAGTTATCCCTCTCACCATGATCTGTAGCACGAACGGATCCGGATCCGTTCGTGCTACAGATCATGGTGAAAGGGATAACTTCCCTTGGCAAACAGGACACAGTCGTGTGTCGATAAGCCAGCTGGAGGAGATGTCCTCCTGGGGCTAAAAGCAACAGTAACATCCACCCCTAGGGGTCAGCCACACTTAAGTGGCAATATACTACACTTTATCGTGCAGTTACTGTTAATACTTCATTTAGAGAATTAACATTATATATATGTATTTATATATTTATATATACATACACACACACACACACACACATAGTTATATGGAGAATTATGGATGTATCAATAATTTATTTGTATGATATAATGAGGTTGAAAGATGTTTTTATCAATACAATATAAATAAATTTAGCTAAATACATACGCATAATACATGTGATCTAACTTCTTAAACTTATCAGTAATTCCTCTGCATCCTTTCAAGAAATATACTCTTTTACTCTTTTACTTGTTTCAGTCATTTAACTGTGGCCATGCTGGATCACCGCCTTTAGTCAAGTACATAGACTCCAGGACTTATTCTATGTAAGCCTAGTACTTATTCTATCGGTTTCTTTTACCGAACCACTAAGTTACGGTGACGTAAACACATCAGCATCGGTTGTCAAGCGATGTTGGAGGGACAAACACAAACACACAAACATATACATACACATACATATATATATACATATATACGACGTGCTTCTTTCAGTTTCCGTCTACCAAATCCACTCACAAGGCTTTGGTCGGCCCGAGGCTATAGTAGAAGACACTTGCCCAAGGTGCCACGCAGTGGGACTGAACCCGGAACCATGTGGTTCGTAAGCAAGCTACTTACCACACAGTCGCTCCTGTCAACCTTTGTACTATAAGCTCATAAAGCTCTGATGAGATTCTGTCCCATATAGTCGAAAATGATGACCAATTCTTAGCATATGACCCTACTTAAATGCTTAGAATTACTAATCAACTAGGAGCATGAATCGAAACATTTATGTAGGTATTTGGTATCAGGCATTTCTTTTAGAGCTTTATAATTTACAATTTATTTGTATTGTGTTTATAAAAAAATCTTTCAAACTCATTATATCATGCAAATAAATTATTTATACATCTATAATTCTCCATTTTCTTCCTTTCATCATTATTAACAATATGTATTACTATGATAATCCTTAACATATGGCCGAGACATTCTCCTTAAATGATAGCGAATAACCAGTGAAATTTTTGGATTATTTAATCCCCAATGAGGACCTAACATCCTCGAATTGACTACACACACACACACACACACACACACACACACACACACACACACACACACACACACACACACACACGCACACACACACACACATATATATATATATTCTCATTTTCTCTAATTTTCTCATTGTCCAACGCCTTGGTTTTTAACGTGTATTAAGCGCATAAACAGAGCCTGAAAAATTGCTTGGAAATATATGGCGTATTTCGTAAATATGCCTATTTAAAGTATCATAAAAGCATGAAACTATTAGTAGCTCTTTCGTGATGTGTACTAAATTGATATGTATGCATATATATATGCGCGCGCAAAAGATCTCCATGTGTCAGAAAGGTTGTCCACGAAGACATCCGATCTAAGTCTTATATGACGAGGAAAGGTGAACTTGTCAGAAAAAGCAAAAGAAAATCACTACATTGGATCTAAAAGGCTCTTAAACAAACTGAAAAATCCAGCAGAAGATTTGATTTGTTTTTTCTCAAACAAGAAAAACTTCGACCAAGAACGAAAAGTTAACAGAAGAAATGACAGATGGTTATGTGCAGACCCTTCTGAAGACTCAAGTGTTATGCATACACAATTTCTTGCAATTGTCATGGTTTTAGGAGTTGTCAGCAATGAAGGACATGTGATGCCTCCTTACTACTTTCCACAAGGCCTTAGAGTTATCTCTACCGCCTACATTGAGGTCCTGGAAATAATTGTTAAGCCATTGATGGACTGTATGCAATGGAAGGCCATATATGTTTCAGTAAGACTCTGCACTATCACACATGGCTCTAGTAACACAGGAATGGATGGCTGAAAATTTTATGATCACATAACCCTTAACATTTGGCTTCCTAATTCCCCATATTTCAACCCATTGGTCTATTACATGTGGAGCGCTGTTGAGAGAACACGCCCACAACAGCAAAGATTCTTTGAAAACCGCCATAGTTAGAGTAACGTCCAAAATGAACCAGGACCACTTGATTCGAGCATGATTTAGATCTCATATAGAAACAGTTGTTGAAGCTGAAGGTGGCTTTATTGAATAACATTACAGATAAAAAGGTTTATTTTTATCCTCATAGAATTTTTTAATAAAGTTATCTGTTATCATATATCTGCTTTTTTATAAACATAAATCTGTCCTCAAATATCTTACGCACCCTGCATATACTATATATTTATGTGTGTTTGCATGTATGCCTGTGTTTGCATGTATGTACATGTGTGTATGCTTGTATGTATGTAATAATTATCTATATGTATACAAATATGTAAGCCATATATGTGTGAAGGCGTGTATGTAGTTACTTACATATGTACAAATGTGACAACGCGTGGCTTGATGATAAAGTTGTTGGGTTTACAATCATAAAGTCGCCGGTTGGCTTCTGAACTGGGTAACGCGTTTTGTCCTTAAGCAAGGCACTTCATTGTACGTTGATCCAGTCTACTTACCTGTCAACAGGTATCAGGCTAGCGTTGTTGAAGCTCCCTCCTTATTCCATCTGTCACACCCTGCTGTCATATCCATCTGTCACCTCGTCCTTTGACACACTTTCATAGTGACAAGAAAGGGAGGGTCGAAAAGCTGTCTGTCACTGCTCCCGACTGCATAGGTACCTAAAACAATTAGTAAATGTATGCTATAAACGATCAGGTCAAACTCGTACGTATGAACGTAATATCTTTATGCTATGTACGTATGTAAATAGAAAAAAGGTTCTATGTAATGTATGTGTAATGTTTCCCTCGGGTGACTCGTAGAGATAACACAACGAGTTATACAATTTAATTATTACATTTATTGTTCAATTACATACAAAGAACGCACTCACCCAATGTTCGTTATGAATAAACAAAAGTCATGTCCGCCATATATATATCAATGACATTTTACTACGACAGTCCCACAAGACAACAACAATGAAACAATGAACTCAGACGAACCACATGACACACGGAACGTCAGACGAATTACAAATCTAACAGTCCATATAACACCTCCCCACTGAAATTGATGCTACACAAGAAGTATCAACAGCAAAGTCTCTCTTGGGTTTTACGGGTTCTCTTGGACCGTCTTGGGTTGTCTGGTCCATACTCTGGAACGGGTAACATGGTCTTGGGTCTGGTTTGTCTTTGTGTTAGTGGCACAGTTTCCGAGATCTCCATCGGGTGATCTGTTGCAAATTCAAATACAGTGTTTTCTGCATCACCAGGTTCATTGTCTTCCTCAGTTGTGTACCGCGGTCGCAGCTGTTCCCAGTGTCGTCTCCACATCGGGCCATGAGGTATGACCTTCACGTTAAAGCAGCGATTACCCAATGACTTCTTAATGATTGCTGGTACCCATCGGGGATCTTTGTCTCGGTGAGGTCCATAGTATAGTGCATACACAGGATCTCCGGCCTTGTACTGCCTGGTAACTTTAGCGACATCAGCCGATCTTGGAGTCACCTGAGACTTATGTGCTTCCTTAGACTGTTTGCCTTGAGCAATGTGTGTTGGCGATGGCAGCAGAGAATCAATCCTTGTTCGTATCTGCCGGTTATTCAAAAGTTCACTTGGAGAGAATCCACAGGATGTTGGTGTTCTCCGGTACTGCATCAAGAATTCTTGAAGTGCTCGTGTTGGCGGAAGAGAAGACTTCCTCAGAGCTTGTTTGAAGGTTTGCACCAAACGTTCCGCTGCTCCGTTGGTAGCTGGGTGGTAAGGTGCCCCTGTCAGGTGTGTGATCCCGCGTTCTTTGCACCAGCTCTGGAACTCCTCAGACGTAAAAGTTGGTGCATTATCGGTGACCAGTGTGTGAGGAAATCCGAAGTGCGCAAAGTCTTCCTCAAGCAGATTTAAAGTGGCTTTGGAGGATGTGGAAGAAGTAGGATGAATGCATGGGTACTTGGAATAAGCATCTGTGATCACCAGCCAATCTCTACCCATAAAATTTATTGCATGGTCCAGATGTAAGCGGCTCCACGGCTTTTCTGGTAACATCCATGGGTGAACTGGAGGCTTAGATGGCTGCCTTTGATGTTCGTTACATGAATCACATCGTCGACTGGCTATCTCTATAGCAGCATCGATACCAGGCCAATATACAGCAGTTCTTGCTAGCTGTTTCATGCGTTCCATGCCAAAGTGTCCGAGATGCAGAAGATTGAGGATCTTTGGCTGCAAGCTATGTGGAATCACAACTCTAGATCCATGTATAAGGCATCCATGACAGATACTAAGTGAGTTTGATAACTTACGGAACTTGTTGACTTCGTCATTGATCTCCATGTTCTTTGGTGGCCAGCCTTCACGGACGTAGCGCATCACTGTAGATATCACTGGATCTTTCCCTGACTCTTGACGGAGGACGTTAGCATCCACAGGTTGGACTTGAATACTAAGAGCTTTGATGGCACACACCATGTCTATGTCTTCCCCATTTTCCTTTCTGTCAAAGTCGTTGTCATCACCGAATGGCAAGCGACTGAGGGCATCAGCATTGCCATGATCTGCTGATTTCCGATATTCAATGGTGTAGTTAAACTGGTTCAGCCACAGGGCCCATTGTGCTAGTCTGTTAGCAGCGAGAAGTGGCGTCCCTTTCCTCGGACTGAATAGTGATGTCAGTGGCTTGTGGTCAGTCACGAGTACGAATTTACGACCGTACAAATACTGGTAAAACTTCTGCAAGCCAAATATGATAGCTAGGGCTTCCTTTTGAATTTGACTGTAGTTACGCTGTGCAGAAGTGAGAGTCTTGGACATATTGGATATTGGGCGCTCGCTTCCATCAGGATAGCGGTGAAACAGGACTGCTCCAATACCAACGTTTGATGCGTCACAAGCCAGTCCCAAAGTTTTGTTTGGATCGAAGTGTATCAGAACTTGACTTGATGAAAGTACATTTTTCAAGTGATCAAAAACTGACTGTTCCTCATCTCCCCACTTCCAAATAGTTGACTTTTTCGTAAGGCAATAGAGTGGCTCTGCTATACTGGCTAAGTTTGGGATAAACTTTCCATAAAACTGAACTGAACCTAGGAAAGATTTCAAGCTTGATTCGTTCGTTGGAGATGGCATCTTTAAGACTGCTTCGACTTTGGATCCCTTAGTGATCCCTTCAGCCGACAAAATGTGTCCAAGGTATTCTACACTGGGTAGTGCAAACTGGCACTTTTCACGGCGACATCTGAGTCCATTGTCGCTTAGACGTGTGAGCAGACACTTTAGGTTGTTTAAGTGACTGTTTGCATCTTTCCCACTGACGAGCATATCATCCTGGAAGACGGCCACTCCAGGTAGATCATGGGTCAGGTTTTCCATGATCTCCTGAAAGTAACCAGGTGCTGACTTGATTCCGAAAGGGAGTCGTTGTTGCAGGAGTACTCCACGGTGAGTGCTGAGTGCGAGTCTGCGTTGACTTTCTGGAGCCAGTTTGATCTGATTATAGGCATCAGCAAGGTCTATCTTTGTATATCCGAATCCACCTCCGAGTTTCTGCATCAGTTCAGCAGGGAGTGGCATTGGATGACGGTGATCAGCAAGTTGGTCATTAATTCCCACAGAGTAGTCACCACAAATCCGTAGTTTGGGCTTCAGGTTGCTTGAAGCGTGTGCTTTACGAATCGGTACCACTGGCGTTCCGTATTCATTGAATTGAACAGGCTTCCAGATTCCCTTGGCGATGCCTTCTTCGTAACCTTTGGCCAGGTCATCACGAAGAGCAAATGGGACCGGACGTGCCTTGTGAAAGACTGGTGTTGCGTCCGATTTGAACTTCACTTCCAGTTCAAAGTTCTTGAGACATCCCAATTCTTGCTTGAAAAGATCTGGAAATTCATCACACATGTTGTGACAATCTTGCTGCAGGGAAACATAGGGCTCACTTGAGGTCTTTGGGTATATCCCTTGTGCACCTTCCCTCTTAGCTTGGCTGTCTATGCTTTTCAAACCTAGAGCAGTGTCTACGGAAATTCCCAGAGTCTGGATAGCATTCCGACCCAGCAAATTAAGATCAGAGATCTTGGTGACTATGTAAGGTATAAGGTCCTGCTTACCAGTTGTTGGATCCTTGGTTTGGCCCATGAAAGTTCCTAGAACAGGCAGGTTGTGCTTGCTGGCAGATTCATAGCGATGCTTGACATCTTGCAGCTTTGGTCTTCCAAGTTGTTTCCAGACTGACAAGGAAACAAAATTGCCTGTAGTAGCAGTGTCCAATTCCATTGTGAACAGTCTGTTCTGGATTGTTACTGGCACAATTAAACTGTGAGTGTCTCGGGAAACTTCACCTAGGATCGCCTTGACTAGCTCAGCTTTTGTGATTCTTTTCACGGGAGTTTGTGAATGGCCATTGCGTTGCTGATGTTGTTTTTTCCTACACACCGCTTGCAAATGACCCTTTTTATCACAAAAATGACATTTGGTTTCCCTGAAAGGACAGTCTGTTGCTTTGTGGGCCTTTCCACATCGGTAGCATTTCTCCTGGTTTGTGGAATAGACTGCTGATGTTTCTTTTGAGGACTCTTATTCCTGTTCTGCTGGACCTTGTACACCTGCTTGGTTTTGGAACTGTATACAGTTTCTTTTGCAACCTTTGCTGCGTCTTCAGTCTCAATGGCAACCTGGACATCACGGGCAAAATCTAGTTCTGAGTCTTTTATCTTAAAAAGCGCCTTCAGAACCGCTTCATTGTTAACCGAACATATGAATCTCTGTCTCAGAGCTTCATCCTGTGGGTTGGTGATCGCTGGAAAATCACAGGTAGCTGCATCCTGGCGTATACGTGCTGCCAGCTCCTGGAGAGTTTCGCCTGGCTTCCGCTGCATATCACTCCAAAACTTGAAACGCTCTCTCACAATGAAAAGTTTAGGGTCGAACTGTTCCTTCATGAAGTCAACGATTTCGTCCATTATCAAGTTGTTGATATCTTTAGGCGGATTTTGTTGGGTAGCCAGATTAGCAAGTTGTTTGTAAACAGTAGCAGTCTGATTGGTCAGGAACACTTGTGCCATGCGTTTTTCAGGTACAGCATTAGCAGCCACAAACGTACGGAATCTTGACCAGTAATCAGGCCATAGTTCTGTCGCTGAATCAAATGCAGTAAATGGTGGAATCGACACTGTTGTTGAAGCAGCTGAAAAATAGCCACTAGAATCGCCTTCAACTTGTCGAGCACCAAACAGTTTTAACAGAGCGTCCATATCTCTCTGATGTTGTTGCATTTGCTTGTCCATTTGTTCCCTAAACAATTTAATAAGTTCTACTGTCTGTTTTTCAGCCATTGTTATTACGATGAATAATTTTACGGTAAAGTAAGCATGTATCCTATCGGTCCTATCGGCGACGCCAATAAACTCTGTTATGTTTCCCTCGGGTGACTCGTAGAGATAACACAACGAGTTATACAATTTAATTATTACATTTATTGTTCAATTACATACAAAGAACGCACTCACCCAATGTTCGTTATGAATAAACAAAAGTCATGTCCGCCATATATATATCAATGACATTTTACTACGACAGTCCCACAATACAACAACAATGAAACAATGAACTCAGACGAACCACAAGACACACGGAACGTCAGACGAATTACAAATCTAACAGTCCATATAACAGTATGTATATAATGCAGAAACATTTAAGTAAATACATTTAAGGCTATTTCCCTTGTGAGTGCAACGAGGTATTGTGCACTGATTAACTCGCTTGTAAGGGTCACCATGTGATAGGTTGTTCGGGTTCCGCTGGAGACTAGCCTAACTTTTTTCTTCTTTCAAAATATTTTCAAAAATTGAAACTAATTAATGCATACACACACACTCGTGTTTGAGCGCGCGGTTTGTGTGAAAGAGAGAGAAAATATGTGTGTTTGTGTGTGTGTGTTTGTGTGTGTGTGTTTGTGTGTGTGTGTGAGTGTGTGTGTGTGTGTGTGAGTGTGTGAGTGTGTGAAAAAGAGAGAAAATGTGTGTGTGCGTTTGTGTGTCTGTGTGAGCGTGCGTGCGTATGTCAGTGTGCAAGCCTTGTGAGAGGTCCATAAGCATAAATTTTTGTATGAAATACGTTTATGTATGTATGTATGAGCCTCAGTATATACGTGTGTGTGTGTGTGTGTGTGTGTGTGTGTGTGTGTGTGTGTGTGTGTGTGTATAGTGTTTGTGTGTTAGTGTGTGTGTGTGTGTGTGTGTGTGTAGTGTTTGTGTGTGTGTGTTAGTGTGTGTGTGTGTGTGTGTATGTGTGTGTGTTGATACACTCATGTTTGCGCGCGAAATTGCACACATACACACACACACATGAAAACACATGTAGCATTAGATATCAATACTACATAATATACAGAGCGAGAGACTGAAAGTGTTTAGAGAAAGAGACTATTGTTTTTTTTATAATTAATACGTATAACTTGTCAATAGACACCAACAATGTTGAAATATATGCTAGTTATCTGTTATTACATCCGAGGTGAGATGCGTTTTACGGGAAATACAAGGTGTATTCTAGAAGGTTTGAAACATTTTCAGGAGACATTTATTAATATCTATGAATTACAAATTTCCTTCAATGTAATATTTTCTGACTTTACTGCACGTGAAGTCCCAAGAGAAGTCTTTCAGAGTGAAGGTGTCTTGGACCCTGGTCACAACCTCCTTTATCTTCAGAACTACTATACCTGAGATTCTTCTTCAGCTTAGGAAGCAACCAAAAGGACTGTAGGGAAGGTGTGTGGCAGTTTTGATTTTCGTCAATGAGCAAAATTTTTGCGCCTTTCCAGAACTTCATGAATATTTCTGTGTACAATTGTCTCACCAAGTCCTAACTGGAAGCACATTATCTTTACAAGTAAACGACAGTCTACATCCAGAAAAGTGCAAATATTCTCAACAAGATCTGCTGTTCTGACATCCCTCCCTCTAGCACCTCTTATCCTCTCTCACCTCCTCTCTACGGTTCTTGAATATCTTGGGCCAGCGAAAGTTAAGCCATAAGCAGTCTGGAGCATTTCATAAGTTCATGCAGCGTTTTGGCCCAGTTTAACACAAAACTTTATGGCATAGCAAGATTCCAAATTGTCTTCATGTTCCGACTGCATTCTGCAAATCAGTCAATTGTGACAAGCGGTGTTTTGTAGGGTGTATTCGAAGTGTTGTTACAGCCATCTCTTTTAGCCTATCTTCTTTCTCTTTCTCTCTCTCTCACTCTCTCTCCCTCTCAATACGCACGCTCGCACACACAGATACACTCACATGCACACACAGATACACTCACATGCACACACATTAATGTTTGTTTTAATTTTCTGTTATAGCAAAACCAATTTTACATTGATCTGATGTGTTACTCTATACTTTTGTACAGTACAAATGAATTTATTCTTGAATAATGTTGTTGACAGTGACATCGAAGTTTCGGGCAGCTGCAATCCGACCATGGCTTGCTGGCCGAAACTTCGAAGTCACGATTAACATTCTTGTTTATAAATAGTGTATGCGCACGCGTGTGCGTGAGTATATATGCGTGTGTGTGTGTGTATGTGTGTGTGTGTGTGTGTGTGTGTATGTGTGTGTACGTGTGTGTGAGTGTGTATGTTGTGTGTGTGTGTGTGTGTGTGTGTGTGTGTGTGATACAGAGAGCAAGCAGAACCAAAGAAACTGATGTTGGTATGCGTCTGCAAGACTTGCATTGCAATTATTCATTTCTCTCCTTTCAGCATTTCCCTGAAGAAAGACACAGTCCGAAACGTTAGATTTTATACTCACCACGGCGAGTTCACAAAATTCTTTTTTTATCAATTTAACTCTGTGTATGTGTATGTGTGTGTGTGTGTACCTGAGGGCGTATGTGATTGCGTGTGTGTGTACGTATATATGTGTATGTGTTTGCGCGCACGTGTCTTGTGTGTGAGTGTGTGTGTGTGTGTGTGTGTGTCACCACCACTTGACAACCGTGCTGCTGTGTTTACCCTACATCCCATAACTTAGCGGTTCGGCAAAAATGAACTGTAGAGCAAGTACCTGACTATTGGGGGTCGATTCATTCGACAACAAAAATTCTTCAAGGCATTCTCCCAACATGGCCGCAGTCTAATAACTAAAACAAGTAAAAGATAAACGCTATATACACACATATATATGTATGCATGCATTATAGTGAGGAGCTAGAGAGAGATAGAGAGGAGAGAGTGAGAAAAGAGAGAGAGAGAGAGAGAGAGATCGGTGTGCTATCGGTGGCGATAGCAATGTTGATATAACTATAAACAAATTAGCAAAAATTTTGAAAATATTGCCTGCGAAATATTCAGTTGCTCCTCATATTTCCGTGGAGGCGCAATGGCCCAGTGGTTAGGGCAGCGGACATGCAGTCATAGGATCGCGGTTTCGATTCCCAGACCGGGCGTTGTGAGTGTTTATTGAGCAAAAACATGTAAAGCTCCACGAGGCTCCGGCAGGGGATTGTGGCGAACCCTGCTGTACTCTTTCACCACAACTTTCTCTCACTCTTACTTCCTGTTTCTGTTGTGCCTGTAATTCAAAGGGTCAGCCTTGTCACACTGTGTCACGCTGAATATCCCCGAGAATTACGTTAAGGGTACACGTGTCTGTTGAGTGCTCAGCTACTTGCACGTTAACTTCACGAGCAGGCTGTTCCGTTGGTCGGATCAACTGGAACCCTCGACGTCGTAAGCGACGGAGTGCCATCAACAACCTCATATTTCCATTTTAAAACGCAGGGCTTTAAACAACAGGAGTCAGAAATATAAACAGTACGCGTGCTTCCTGTTGTCGCGTCAAATCCGTGTGTATGATATTCGAATTACTGAGTGTGCTGCAGTGCTTTGGAGTTCAGAGTTGTGCTTTATGTTCCGTGGGCTATCAATGTCAGAACGGATTGACATATATTCACGGAGGAAGTGGGTAAAGTATTGTGACACTGCATAATTATAGAATCCCATTCACACTTGTTCAATCCAAGCCTGTTGTTAATTATGTATAATTGTACGCGTTAATAGTGTACAGTTGTGTGCATTGACCAAGAGGACTTCAGTCACAGGTTACATGATGTCACGGTCTATGGAGTAAATGACAACTGCGATGTCCCTGTTCACGTGCCAAAATTGGAAACGCTTTTTTATTATTATTATTATTATTAGTAGTAGTAGTAGTAGTAGTAGTAGTAGTAGTAGTAGTAGTAGTAGTAGCAACAGCAGCAGCAGCAGCAGTTGTAGTAGTAGTAGTAATAATAGTAGTAGTAGTAGTAATAATAATAATAATAATATTAGTAGTAGTAGTAGTAGTAGTAGTAGTAGTAGTAGTAGTAGTAGTAGTAGTAGCAGCTGCAGCAGCAGCAGCAGCAGCAGTAGTAGCATTCAGTAGTCTTATTTTTATTACGTGCTTTCACTGCACTGCCGAGCGCAGCTCTGTGTGCCTTGGGTATGTGCTGTAGTTTGTTGTGATGCTCTTATTGTTACTGTATTGAAAGTGTTTTACGTAAGATGTGTGCGGTGCCTAGCAGTGCTATCTTCTGTATGTTATATATACTTGTTTGTCCTGGTGTTTTGTTACGTATTTGTCTAAATATTTTTATCACACCTAGTGCGCCTACTATGATAGGAATTGTTTCTGCTTTTAGATGCCACTTTCGAGTTACCTCTATTTACAGATCTTTGTATTTTGTAAGTTTCTTCGTTTCTTTTAGAGAAACACTGTCATCTGTTGGTATTGATACATTGATTAGAAAACATAATTTTTTCTTGATGATCTCTGATAGCTATATCCGGCCTATTGGCCTTAATTTCTTTGTTCATGTGTATTGGCATATTCCACAGTATGATTGCTTTCTCATTTTCTGTGAACGTTTCTGGCGTGTGCCTATACCGTCTTTCTCTGTTGTTATTCTATAGTATTGGCATAGCTTCCAGTTTATATATGTCCCAACTCTGTCGTGTTTATTATCATTATTATTATTATCATCATCATCATCCTTATTATTATTATTATTATTATTATTATTATTATTATTATTATTATTATTATTATTATTATTATTATTATTATTATTATCTATATATATATATATATAAAAGAGAGATTCTGTTCCTTTGTTTGTCCAGCAAAATGAAACTAAATGGTTCAGGGGAAGCTATTATGTTTTTTCGATATATATAAAATCAAAATTCTGCCACTTTCTTTTTCCTGCAAAATGAAAGTACCTGGTTCAGGGAAACTATTATGCTATTGTCTAATTTGTCCCAACAAAAAATATGCAATGGTACAATACTAATTGTGTACAAACTTATGAGGAACTGCATTGAGGCAAATATTCTCACTTGGTTTTGGTAAACGTGACACCATCTTCATTCCTCGTATATCAATTATATCATTTAATGCCCCATTCCAATTTAAGCCGTTACAATTTCCTATCCCACTTTCTTTTGCCATGAGCATTAACAAAAATTCAGGGCCAAACATTAAAAGTTGCTGGATTGCAACTTGAGGAAAATACTTATTTAAATGAAGGGTATTATACAATTGCCATTACTGTATTCATAAATATAATAAGACATACAACTCAATTATTATTTTTATATAATAAGCAAACAGAAGTTCATGTATGAAGTTGATCTTTTTTCTACTTCATTTATATGAGATGGAGGCTTTCAAAATATCAATCAGCTGAACTATTTGCAGAGCAAATTATGAAATTCTGTGAAGGTAGAGTTCCAATTAATGAAGAATAGTTTCTTACACTCAGTCCAATATATAATTCAACTGATTGTGTCGACGATTTGGTGGATGAAATCTTTCCTAATCTTCTTCATAATTTCAACAATACAATTTGGATCTGCGAGCGACTTATCCTGGCTCCAAAAAAATATTACTGTATATAGCATTACTAATATTCTATAGAATAAACTTCCAGGAGAAGGATTCACTTATCACTCAATTGACAGAGTTGTTAATGATCACGTTATTGTTAACTACCTCGTCGAATTTTTTAACTCACTAGAACCACCAGGTACAGCTTCTTGTCTTCAGCTGAAAAAAATGGACTCTTATTACGCTATTGCGTAATTTGTCTCAACCAAAATTATGCAATGGTACAAGATTAATTGTGCACAAACTCATGAGGAACCGCATTGAGGCAAATATTTCCACTGGTTGTGGTAAAGGTAAGACAGTCTTCATTCCTCGCTTTCCAGTTATACCATCTAATGTCCCATTCCAATTTAAGCGGTTGCAGTTTCGTATCCCACTTTGTTTTGCCATGAGCATTAATAACATTCAGGGTCAAATACAAAAAGTTGATGGATTGCAACTTGAACAACCATGCTTTCCACATGGCCAACTTTATGTAGGAGCATCACGTGTGGAAGCAAAAGCAAATCTTTCTGTTCATGCCCTCCGAAATGAAACAAAAACATATTGTTTATAAAGAAATATTCACTCTTAATGCAACATGAATACTTCAATAACTTAATTTACCATTACTATCATTACATTCAAGAATGAGTGAATTACATGTTTAAATGAAGTGTATTATATAATTGCCATTACTGTATTCATAAATAAAATAACACATACGACTCACTAATTGTTGTCATATAATAAACGAACACAAGTTCATGTATGAATTTGTTCTTTTTTCTACTTTAATTATTACATATTTCTCTCTTATGAAAATACATACACACAGGAGGAGTAAATTATATATGTATAATAATACTTTGAATGTGGTTCCCGAGAAACAGTATAAGTAATTACCCGATCAACGACGGGTATTACTGATAGTTATTATTATTATTATTGAATGATACGTACACATACATACATACATACATAGATACATACATACATACATATATACATACATACATGCATACATGTGGGTATACATATAAGTTGTCGACCGAAGGAGTTTTTAATTATTGAAATAAATCAAACATTAACTAATTTGCGAAAATTAAGATGAACGTTAGAATAATACTTATACTAATACTTATTTGCACGGAGCTATATCGAAGCCTTGTCAGAAACTGCAGAAGTCACTTCCCCACTCCCCTCCTGACCACAGGATATCGGAACTTGTTCTTACTTGAACATAATTACTATACATTGATTACTACACACTTATTTTAACATCACTGAAATGTTAAAAGACGAAATCGACTTGGCTGGATTTGAATCCCAAATGGTGAGTTGGTAGAATCATTAGCGAGTCGGACAAAATGCTTAGCGCTATTCCTTTCGGTTCCGTATGTCCGGAATTGAAGTTCAGCCGAGGCTGACTTTTCCTTTCATGGATATTTTTTTCAGGATCGACAAAAAGAGTACCAGCTAAATACTGGTGTTAATCGCTTGTCTTGTCCCAAAATTTTAAACCATTAGTATTATTATCCAACAAAAAGCAAACATGAGTTACATTTGAAATGAATGTCCTTGATACCAGGTTACAACTAGATTTATTTGATACAGAAGCTATTTCGAACAATCTCTGATATACCTAACGGCAGATTTCTATATTAATGCAATTTTCTAGTCACTACTATCTCAAATTATTACAATCATTTTTAGCACGCCCGACAAACTGCATGACAATATTTCTTCCTGCATTACGTTATGAGTTCACATGTCGACTTTCAAATCCTTCCGGGATCAATAGAATAAATACCCGCTGAGTACTGGAGTCGATGTAATCCGCTAGCCCCGTTCCCTAAAATTTCAGGCCTTGTACCAATAGAATATATTATTATTATTATTATTATTATTATTATTATTATTATTATTATTATTATTATTGTTGTTGTTGTTGTTGTTTTTGTTATTATTATCATCATCATTATTAAGGCGGCGACCTGGCAAACTCGTTAGAACGCCGGGCGAAATGCTTAGCGGTATTTCGTCAGCCGCTACGTCTTGGGTTCAAATTCCGCCGGGGTCAAC
>NC_142931.1:74232552-74237552 GCF_046866305.1 Octopus bimaculoides | reverse complement strand
AGCGGTATTTCGTTCGCCTTCACGTTCCAATTCCACTGATGTCGATTTTGCCTTTCATTCTTGCGTGTCCGATCAATTAAGTACCAGTTGAGTATTGATATCAATGTAATCAACTTATCCCCTGTCCCGAAATTGCTGGCCTGGGACCAAAATTTGAAATCAATAATAATAATTGTTTCAAATTTTGGCACAACGCCAGTAGTTTTAGGAGTTGGGCAATAGTTGATGACATCAACCGCAACACTTGACTTGTACTTTATTTTATAGGCTCCGAAAGGATGAAAAGTAAAGTTGACCTCTACAGTATTTAAGTCAGGGTGTAAAAAAACAGAAGAAATGACACTAAGCATTTTGTCCGACGCACTAAAGATTCTACTGGTTCACCGCCTTAACGATCACGAGCATTTGATCTCACTGCATGACGCCTTAGATGATATCTCCTTTTCTGTATCCTCATGTCGATCTATCCCTTGTGAGTGGAACTGAGTAGACAGAATCTATATGAAATCTGTCGGCTACATTGTAGATAGAATTCATGGACATAGAATTGTCACACACTTGTATTGCACTGAGTCTATGTACCGCCTAATCAGGCAGAGAATATTCATCAGATTTTAATGGTTATATACACGAGTCATTTTTTGAAAAGTTAATGTCTCAATGCGTAACAAAAACCTAAGCATATCAACAGGACAATTTGATAAATCGCCATCTGAATTCGAAGTCACAGTCGAAAAAAAATTAAAGATATCTGACTTATTTAGCTTTCCGTTTTTATGATTCTAAAAAAGTTTAAACTATATATACATACAGCACACATACATGCACATATATACATACATACATACACACACATATATGAGTGCATTATAATTTATTAAGATGCATACGTACACGAGCCTCTTTCACTGTCTTTTGTGTGTGTATATATATATATATATATATATATATATATATATATATATATATATATATATATATATATATATATATATATATATATATAGATATATATATATGTAAAAAGCATAAGCGTGTACATAACTTGTGCCTACATAAATATGCGTGTATGTATGTCTGTATGTCTGTCTGTCTGTATGTATGTATGTATGTATGTACGTATGTATGTATGTTTGCGTTAGCATTTGTACCGAAGGGAGCAAGTGCGAGTTTCTGTTTTATTTATATTTTATATGAATAGAAATTACTCAAACCAATTGACTTTCGAACCTTGTGTATATATTATTCTTCCGAGACTTCAGGGCGCGTGTACCGGAGTGTAGGTAGGTGTAATTCTATAGTATTTCATATATATATATATATATATATATATATATACATACATACTTGGTTAAATAGGCAATTTTGATTGTATGTAAATAAGTTCGTGCAAACATAGCTATGGTGTTGTGAACATTTCTATACATTGATCAATCCAATGCACCTTTTCATTTCATTTGTTAAAGAAGGGGAATATATAGCCAGGTCTCTGTTGTACGATAATAGGAGAACGGAGCGAGGGGTATGGAGGCGGTGTAGGTGTTTTGGGAGAGGTGGAGAGATGTAAGTAATTAGATACATCAATATATATATACATATATATATATATACTCGCATGTGTATATATATATATATATATATATATATATATATATATATATATATATTTACACATATATATATGATATATGCATATACATAAATATATATACATGCAATATGCATAGACAGATGTAGAGGCAGACAGACAGACAGACAGACAGACAGATAGATAGATAGATAGATAGATAGATAGATAGATAGATAGATAGATAGATAGATAGATAATGTGAAAAAAAGAAAAGAAAAATGCATAGAATAAACGAACAGATGAGAGAGTTATTTAGAGAGAGAGAGAGAGAGAGAGAGAGAGAGAGAGAGAGAGATAGAGAGAGAGAGAGAGAGAGAGAGAAAGTGTGTGAGTGAAACACACTTTATCGTTTAAAAATATTTCTAACATTGGCACAAGATTGCTACTAAATTATCTATCAATCCTTTTTGCCCCTTGTGGAGCATAGGGCCTCAACAGCTATTTTCCACTTTTTATGGTCATTGGCGTGTTTCTAAATTATAGAGAGGTTTAAAGACAGCGCAAAAATTGGCAGAATGTCTTGCAGTGTTACGAGTGCTAAGAGACTAGTTTACGGCTAAGAATCTGAAACAAATCTTTAAGAATGCATAAAAAGATGTAAAGCCCAATTTTTTTCATGTACGTTGCAGCGTTCCCAGTTGTTCTTAGTTTACAAAGAAAGGCCGTGAGCGTAGAATTGTTATCACGCCGAACAAAATGCTGTCCGTATTTACGTTCTGAGTTCAAATGCTGCTGTGGTCGACTTTACCTTTCATTCTTTCGGGGTCGATGAATTAAGTACCAGAGGCTCACTGGGATCAATGTAATCGACTGACCACCTTTCCCGAAATTGATGACATTGTGCCGAAATTGAAACTAAATTTCTAATTTTGGAACAGTGCCAATAGTTTTTAGGGACTACAGGTTACTCAATTCCATTAATCCAGTACTTGATTGGTACTTTATTTTAATGATCTCGAAAAGGACATGAAGTGCAAAGTTGACCTCGGTGGGATTTGAAATTAGAACGTAAAGAGTTGCGAAAGACATGACATGGCATTTTGTCCGACGCTCTAACGAGCTTATCAGCTCAGTTTTGAAAGATATAATTGGGAAAAAAAACCCACACAAATCCTATAATCAACAGAATATGACATATGTCTCATCATACCCGAGAGATGTCGGCAGAAGAAACATATATAAAGCAGGAAGTGATATTTTAAATGAGAAATATTTGCTAGTCTCTCATTCAACACTTTTCCAGTCTCACAGCTCAACGTATCCTAGTTCATGTTAGAGAGGGAGGGTATAAGAAGAAGAAGAAGAAGAAGAAGAAGAAGAAGAAGAAGAAGAAGAAGAAGAAGAAGAAGAAGAAGAAGAAGAAGAATCGACTGGTACTTTATTTATCGTCCAAAAGGATGAAATTCAAAGTTGACCTCCCTCGGTTGGATATGTTCAAACAGTCGGAAGAAATATAGTAATATATTCAAACTTAAACACAGTAAAAGTACGAAGAAGCGTTAAACAAAGAACTTATAAAGACGTATAGGGTAGGACGGACAAATTATACAAAGAAGTGGGGAGGAGCTTAAGACGCTATTCATCATAAATTACATCAATTAAATAAAAAACAATTCGATTAAACAATAATTAAAAACAAGATATCTATGTACAAATTAAACGTGCATTTGCATCGATCAGGGTATGTCATGTTCATGATTACGCTGTCACTACCTTCGTTTATTGCTCCTGGCTGGAAATTCCAAAATTTTCTTTAAGGAACTCTCGTGTTATGTTGAGCTATTAAGTGTCATTCTAAAACTTTCGCCATAACTCCCAATCATTAGAAAGTAGTCTGACATTTTCGGTTAAACGGTGGCAGCAGGATAATCTTCAAGACAAACTGATCTTCATGACAGAGACGTGGTCGATTGTCAGATCAGCCCAATGCAGCAGCTGTTCGACAAAACCTCATATGATAGCAAATCTCGTATACTGAATGAGTGCGTGAATGGTTTCATGTGTCAATGAGCATCATGGAGAGGCCAACCTGACAGCACTTCTATATTTATAGCGGGGCAGCAATATTTACTAATAGCTGTACGTGGCTAGGAATTTCTGAATATTATATACATACATCCCGGGTCAGAAGATTTTGTGAGCAGACCAACCAGCGGATTTCGTTAACGCCTAGAGTTTTCTCGAAAATGCTGTCGTTCTTCATCTCAAATAGTTCTCCCTAGAAAACTAACTAGACGTTCCACTGGCCATAATGCCGTACTAATAGAAGTTTATGAGCTTCTGACAACAGTCCAGGCGTCATTCTTTAGTCCTTTCTTGACTCAAGACTACACTTCTTTTCAATGAGATGAATCTAAGTATCGAATGAATATTTCAGGTTCATCTAAATTGGCCAGAACTCCACCGAAAACCAGGTTTGACAGATTACTTTTTATGTGATGTATGACACAAGATGGGGGCTGTCGTGAATTGAACGGTCTGGTATTGAAAGGTTTTGTGCATTTTTGCCCATAGTCAGGTGACAAGCACCAAATTATTTGCTGATTCATTGGCTAAAATCTAAAAAATTTGATCCAGTAGAATTATGGGCGGAAAGTATCCATAATTCCCTTGCTTACATTATTCTTCGACGATAGTACTTTCCGAATTACAAGATTTGTAATTCACTCGTTCTACTTCCAGTTGTGGTAGTTGTCTGCCAAGACATGAATGAACAAATCTGGCATATATTCGTAAAGTTTGCAGGACCGTCCACTCCAGGCAATTTATCTATCATTAACCACTTTCTGCTAAACGTATCGGTCTTCCGTAACACTTTGCTTCTTATCTTTGAGCCGAGGCACTAAAGTTCATTAACGTCTTCGGTACATTGCATGCATCAAACGGCCTTCATTTCTTGGAGCATGCGCCTTAGTTCTAACAATGAAAACTTTCGTATATTACGCTGAAGAAATTATCGAAGACCATTCTCCCAGCATCATCTTGGTCGTGATGCCCTTCTAATCTCCTCTCATAATTCACTCATTACTAGCTCTCACTTTCATCCATCTTTCATTATCTTCAACATGATACTTGTTTCTGATTGAGATATAAAGCCAATAATTTTGAGCGTAGAGGGTAGGGCGACATCATCAAATTCAGTACTTGACTAGTACTTTATTTTATCTGAAGATTGAAAAACAAATTTGACTTCAGTGGAATTTGAACATATCGAGCCTGAAGAAATATACGGCAGATATTTTCGACACTCAAGCGATGCAGCTGGTACGCCTTCCTTTTTGATAATAACATTAATATTCATGCTATGGAAGGGCGGTGACATGACAGAATCGTTAGCACGCCAGGCAAGATGCTTAACGGTATGTCATCC
>NC_142931.1:74222552-74227552 GCF_046866305.1 Octopus bimaculoides | reverse complement strand
AAGCTTAATGAGGCACACACTATTCAGACACACACGCGCGCACACACACACACACACACACACACACATACACACACACATGCACGGACACACATACGCATAGTCTCACACACACACACACACATAGACACACACATGTATACACATAAGCACATTCACGCATACCCATAATAGAGGGAGAAGAAAGCTCTGAGAAAACGGATAATAAAAAACGCACACACGCTCAGACACATACATACCCATGAACACACACATACATACTCAGACATATACATACCCATAAACACACACATACGTACTCAGACACACACACACACACACACAGATGCACGCGCACACAAAACATACATAACCTAAAAAAAGAATGCCTACTTGTGTCTTTCTCTGTATTATAGTCTGTGCTGGAACGTGGCATTTGCCACTAATCTCAATCTCTTAAAAGGGCCGCAAGCTGTTGCATGCGAGAGAAAAGGTTACATATTTTAGATTGAATAAATAAATAAATAAATAAATAAAAGAAAATAAACAAAAAAGACAATTAACCCACCTGTTACACCGAGTAGATTAAAGCAGGTGAGATACACAACACACACACATATACACATATATACACAAATATTTGTGTATACTTATGCACACACACATATATACATACACACACACACGTATACACGCACGCACACACACACACACACACACACACACACACACAACTATAAGTACGTGTGGTAAGTAGCTTGCTTACCAAGCACATGGTTCCAGGTTCAGTCCCACTGCGTGGCACCTTGGGCAAGTGTCTTCTACTATAGCCTCGGGCCGACCAAAGCCTTGTGAGTGGATTTGGTAGACGGAAACTGAAAGAAGCCCGTCGTATATATATATATATATATATATATATATATATATATGTGTGTGTGTGTGTGTGTGTGTGTGTTTGTGTGTTTGTGTGTCTGTGTTTGTCCCCCCAACATCGCTTGACAACCGATGCTGGTGTGTTTACGTCCCCGTAACTTAGCGGTTCGGCAATGTCTTACCTATATTTCTTTACTTTCCCGCTCTAGTGAAGTTCCACTAAGTTGGTATAATTAATTATTTACAATGATAATAATAATTATTATTACTATTATTACTATTGAGTGAGAGAGCAGTGCATGCCATCAAAGTGACACTAGGGTAAAATATACGAAGCCCAGTATACCCATCATGACTACTTGTCTGATGAGGGTGCACCAGGCACATGCATCACAACCATATGTTCGCGACATGGTGATCTCATATCAAGATAAACAGCGCATGACCTCGCAGGTGGGGCCCAGTTAGAATTTTCTTCTAGTCGAATAGCCCATCCCGCTCAAAAGGTCCCCGAATAAGGTTTGTTTAAGGATGTTGAGCAAAACACCCATGTTTCCAAGGGTGAATTATTCAAACCCCAAAGAATTCCTCTCAACACATGGCTATGATGCTCCCCCACTACTTCTGCTCATGATCAGAGATGCACATATCGTCAGCCACCAAGGGACATGCTCAGCTGGTTAAGGCCAAACAACTGACAAGCAAATCTGTGGTATTAAGCAGAATATTTGCTGTAGCCCATGTTTTATACCAAGGCAAAACAATGTACATGATAACACTTTCAATCAATTAAGATCAGAAGCCATGAGAGCCACTGCCTGGTATTGTATCCGGGCATTTATTATTATTATTATTATTATTATTATTATTATTATTATTATTATTACTACTACTACTACTACTACTACTACTACTACTACTACTACTACTACTATTATTATTATCATTATTATTGTAGTAATTAAGACTGACAATGCCTTCGACAGCGCCAAATGAAACAGCTGTCAGATGAGACTCTGTCTTTTTATAATCAATAAATGATAATTGATGTTTATCAATTATCAATTTTATCTGCATACGGTGACCTTGTTGGTTACGTCAAAGAATGTTCAAGTTCATCCGGTGAACAGAACAACCTGCTCCTGAAATTAACGTGCAACTGACTGAGCACTCCACGCTTTTAGCAGTTCACAATGAGATTCAGTGTGACACAGAATATGACAAGACTTGCCCTTTGACATATATAGGTATTATTCCTTTTTGTTAGCTAACTGGACTGGAGCCGAACCAAGACATCTGATACCAGGACATCTCATTCCTGGACAACTCATAGCAGACAAACTCATACCTGGAAAATTGAGATCTAGGACTACTGATATATAGGACAACTGATATATATATATATATAGGACAACTGATAAATAGGACAACTCATAACAGGTATAAAGTGATAAAGTTTTAATCTAGAAAGTAAAATCAAATAAGAATAAAATAGGCGTATACACCATACACATATACACATATGCATAAAATAACCTCATACACACATGCACATACATACACCACACACACAATTACACTCCACACACACACCACACTCACGCAAACACACACATACACGCGCACACACAAATGCACTCGACACACTCGCGCACACACATACACGCACACACATACACACACAAATATGCACCCGAGGCACACGCACATACACATACAAGCAATACACGCACACAAATACACACACATACCACACGCACATACTCACACACAGACACACCACATACACATACAAGAACACACCACGCACACCACACACACCACAGAGACTTACACACACACATCACACACCAAACACGCACACAAACGCACACACATATACACCAAACACGCACATACACCACACATGCGCACACACACACATAAATACACAGTGCTTGACTGGTACTTATTTTGTCGACCTTGAAAGGATAAGTGACAAAGTCAACATCAGCAGAATTTAAGCTCAGAACATAAAGACGGTTGAACTGCTGTTCAGCAGTAGTAACAGCATAGTTACCAATAGTGGAGTGAGTACTACCGAAGAGTAAGCAGGAAACTGAATTGCTACATGTGTTAAAGGATTTAAATACCGACGGCCAATCGTTCTCTTTAGCTTATGACTGCAAGCCCAAAATAAACCCACGTACTTGGGCCATCTTCATCTTTCAGTTTCCTTTCAAGAAATTTACTGCAAGGATTCGGCACTTCTTTCTCAACCCTTAGCTTCCTTTTCAAGTGGAATTATAAAAAGTGTTGAATGCTTAACCGAAGAGGAAAGTTAAGTTTTGTTTTCTTCAAACCTCATTCGTATATAACCACCCAACGGATGAAAATTGTCTGCCCTTAACGACACAAAAAAAAAACAAGAAAATATATTACCTTTTGGTCTTTACGAAAGAGTCCGCTAAGAGCCGGATCCATCTAGCAGGAAGCAGCAGCTTTCAGCATAACACTATCACTTAGCAACGCTCGGACACTAAAGCAGCGTGAGTAGACTGGTTTTGTCCCTCTGCGCACATCTCGCGCAGGTCCTGTTGATGGTACTACGATACCTGTAGAGTAGTTCATGAACCGGCAATGTCCCTCGATATCACTGTCAGGCCAGTGATTTCTGGAAATTATCCCGAGGCCTTGGACTGAAAATCTTCCGTCTATTATAGAACTTCTACCGATCGCAATGTCCGACTTGAAGGCTGTGATCCCTCCACTAATCGTGCAATTTAGTCGGAACTATAACATGTCTTTTCCAACGATGGAAACTCGTAATAAGTGCCTTCAGAATCACGTTTCCCTTTAGCTTCCGTACATCGATAATATAAAGAACCAGTCAAGCGCTTTGGCTGATTTAAATGACTAATCAGGACCTCCATATATCTGATTTTGTACCTTATCTAAGAAAATATATTTAGCTTCCAATGTATACAACTATATCCATTATACTTAATCTTACACGTCTAGAACTCACTCCATTGCTTCATGCTTCATTCAAAGACAAAACATTCTTGGTCTTGATTTCTGTCATCGTCATTTCTTTTGTTACTCATTTACATTTTCCTCCATTTTGATTCTCATAGCTTTCAGTCAATTCAATGAGTGTGTTGTACATCTATAATTTTCCTCTACCCGATAATTCATTTAACTACACACCCTGTGGCGAGCTTTCAAGACCGGTAGCCTACGCAGAGCTACTATTATAATCTTGCTTCCCCACCCACGAATAGGATAGAGCGAACCACCCCTTTTTAAATCTCACAGAAGCGGCGATCTCCAAGATAAAAGCTAGAACTGTTTTTAATATCTTTATACATGCTGCCATCCACATGCATATAAGCGTACATATATATATATATATATGTATGCATATATGTATACATACATATACGTATACTTGCACATCCTCATATACAGAAACATGTGTGTGTGTGTGTGTGTGTGTGTGTGTGTGTGTGTGTGTGTGTGTGTGTAGACGTAGTATAACCGAATGGTTCAAGGTTCATTTCGCAATCACGAGGTCTATGGTCTATTTCACAGCGTGGCCTCTTGGAGAATGTCATTTTCTACAGGGGAAAAGAAACTGCAAAGAAAAATGTCGGGTGGATTATAACTCTAATTCAAAAGGTGGAGTCCTGATACACTCTGTGTCAGGCTGATTCTACCTAAGTATTGCATTACGGGTACATATGTCTGTGGAATGTTCAACTACTTAAATGTTAATGCAGAAGCAGATAACTCAGTTGCTCAAATAACAATCCTCCTCTCCCAGCAACAGAGGTCCACTCCCACCACTCATTCACTCCTCTCTCTGTCTCTCTCTCTTTCTCTCTCTCTCGCTCTCGCTCTCTCTCTCTCTCTCTCTATATATATATATATATATATATATATATATATATATTATATATATATATATATAGATATATATATATATAGACACAAGATGTGATCTATTTCTAGCGCATTAATTGTCCACGTTAGTGGTCGACGTTATTTTTTAAAATGTACCTTAATCCCCTGAGATTGCAGATAATATTTCTGAATCTCTTTGATTCTTTAAATGTGCTGGCCCCCTGATAATTAATCGATATTAATTAATATATTAATATATGACT
>NC_142931.1:74215052-74217552 GCF_046866305.1 Octopus bimaculoides | reverse complement strand
CAGGCAGAACCATTCGCACGCCGGACAAAATTATTAGCGGCATTTTTTCCGGCTTTAATTTCTGGGTTCAAATTCAAATTCCGCCGAAGTCGACATTGCACCCATCCTTTCGGGGTCGATAAAATAAGTAGCAGTTACTGTGCTGAGTTGGATGTAATCAAGTAACCACTCACCTCAAAGTGTCAGACCATGGGGCTGTAGTAAAAAGGAAAGAATGCTAAAGTGATGAATTAGCAAGGGCTAACGCCTCTAACAAATTGCTATGCAGTATTTCTTCCGGTTCTTTACGTTCTTGTTTCAAATCTCACTGTGGTCAGTTTTGCCCTTTATCCTTTCGTTAGTCTATCAAATAAAGTGTCAGTCGTGTAATGGGCTTCATGGCATTTACTAAACCCTGCCCTTAAAATTGCTGCCCTTGCACCTAAATCAGAAAACACTGTTGTTATTCACTGTAAATGGTAATGTTTTACTGAGCTCCACTCAGAAGTTTTCTTCCATGATTAACCAAGGAAAAACTTCGTAATTTTTTTCTTATTTATTACTTTTGTAATTTCTACAAAACAAAAGGCTTCAGAAATTCATCAAAGCGAATCGTAAGCACACCGGGAAAAATATTTAGCGGCATTTCGTCTTTCTTTTATGTTCTGAGTTCAAATTCCGCGGAGATCGACCTTACCTTTCATTCTTTCGGGGTCGATAAAATAAGCTGAGTATTGGCGTCGATGTAATCGTCTCACCTCTTCCCCCGAAGTTGCTGGAGTTGTACCAAAATTCAAAACCAGTATTTTTACACTCACCGCCATTATTAACCCGAGGTGGAAAAGAAGTGTCGCCTTTGGACATTCTAATTGTATATACACATTTTTATAAGCGTTTATTTTGATTCTTTAATCAGTGGTTCAATACGGTCACTTCTTGATAGCAGTGGAAAGAGATGCTAAGGAAGGCTGTGGATGCAGCGAAATTGTTAAATACATTAAACAAATCAGATTAAGAAAAAAAATAATCATAACGTACACTTTAATAGTAACCAGACAATTACAGATACAGACAACCTTAGACAAACGAAAACGAAAACGGTTGGAGGAAGGTACCTTCAAACCGGCGGCCTAGCCAGAAAGCTTGAAACATACACGTCCCCGCTAAAGACATCCTAGGTATCATGAGGCTGTGTTAAACTACAGGTGGATTAACCTTACCACATGATTAGGCCATATCAGGATTTGAACTCAAAGCGCAGAAAGTCGAAACAAATAGCGTGGCACATTGTAACCGAAGCTCAAAAGAATTATCTAATTTGCCACGCCTGTGTATGTATGTATGTATGTATGTATGTATGCATCTTTATATGTATGTATGTATGTATGTATGTATGTATGTATGAATGTGGAGGTGCAATGGCCCAGTGGTTAGGGCAGTGGACTCGCGGTCATAGGATCGCGGTTTCGATTCTCAGACCGGGCATTGTGAGTGTTTATTGAGCGAAAACACCTAAAGCTCCACGAGGCTCCGGCAGGGGATGGTGGCGAACCCTGCTGTACTCTTTCACCACAACTTTCTCTCACTCTTACTTTCTGTTGTGCCTGTAATCCAAAGGTTCAGCCTTGTCATACTGTGTCACGCTGAATATCCCCGAGAACTACGTTAAGGGTACACGTGTCTGTGGAGTGCTCAGCCACTTGCACGTTAATTTCACGAGCAGGCTGTTCCGTTGATCGGATCAACTGGAACCCTCGACGTCGTAAGCGACGGAGTGCCCCAAAAAATGTATGTATGTATGTATGTATGTATGTATGTATGTATGCGTGTGTGTATGTATGTATGAGTATGGATGGATGGATGGATGGATGGACGGATGGTTGGATGGATGGATGGATGGGTAGATATATGTATATATTCTACCTTCCTTTCTTCCTTTTATCTAAAATTAATCTTCACAGGCAAAGAAGGTAGAACTAAAAAGACATTTTTTCAGAAAACAAATATTTCCTAAAAGATGAAAGAGAACTGCTAGCATTGTGTGTATATGTGTGTGTGCGTGTGTGTGTGTATGTATGTATGTATATGTGTGTGTGTGTTTGTACGTGTGTACATACATACATACGTACATACATACATATATACATGCATACATATGTATACGCACAAGCACACGCTCGTTCGCACGCACGCACACACACACATACACACACACACGAATGCGCATAAAATAAATGAATAACTATATAAATCGAGAGCTAATGAGAAAATAATGCACAAGTTTTTAATAGGTAAGTACTTTAAGAAAACAAACTGCATCAAAGGGTGGCTTGCTTTTACAACTTCCCTTTATGCTTCTACACAATAGGGAAACGCATGTCTTCTGATGCAGCGTTGTAAATAATTCCTTTTAGAAAGGTTGCTTTTGGAATTTGTTTGCTTGCTTATTTTTTTCTGATTTATTATTTTTGTTTCCTGCTCGTTCGTTGACGCCAACTTTCTCACCCCAACCTTATTTACT
>NC_142931.1:74197552-74207552 GCF_046866305.1 Octopus bimaculoides | reverse complement strand
TGTCGTAATCACCAAAATAGCGAAAATCTTTCCGCACACAAGTCAGATTAAATTTGTTGCAACGATTCGAGATCGAACTTTGATACTTCGGTAACAAGAAAAATGTCACGATATGTCAAATGGTGTTGGTGTGTTTATGTCACCGTAACTTAGCCTTTTGGCAAAAGACAACGATAGAATAAGTATCTAGCTTTACAAGAGGAAAAAGTATCGTTGTCGATTCGTTCAACTAAAACCCTTCAAAACGGAGCCCCAGTATGGCGACAATCTAATAACTGCAATCTAATGACGAAAATTACCACACCGATCCTTGGCCCCGATTTATACAAGGAAACTAAAATGGCATCTATCCAGCCTTCGGGCACGTTCTCAGTTCTGCAGCAGTAACAAATTAATATATTTAAGAGTTCAAACATTTTGTCACCTCCATATTTCAAGGCCTCTGTACAGATTCCATCAGACCCTGGAGATTTATTTTTATTCAGCTTATTCAGAGCTAAATAAATATCATTTAGAGTTGGCTCAAATACCATCTTCCCTATAACTGGAAGGTGTTCGATTTTTTTCTATCATTCTCATGTTACCGGATGATGGTCTATTCAAAAGTGCAGAAAAATGTTCTACTCAGCATTTATGAATAGGAATGGTGTAAGTCAGATGCGAATGCCCATTTGCTGTTCTCACTGGAACTATTGAAGAAGATTTTGGGCCATGTACCTCCGTACAAATGCAGACAAATTTTATTGACATCAATGTGTTTGTATTGAATTAGCATTTATCAAAATTAAGTGTGAAAAGTAACATCCATCATGTGGTGTCCGTTTTCATTGATTTATTTCTGAATGCGTTCTTTGGAGTTGACCTCCACTCTCTCCAGCATTGCTCTGTCAATTTGGTTGACTTCCACGTGAATAGCTTCCTCCAAATCGTTCAATACATACACACGTGCTTTGAAGTTTCCCAACAAGAAATAATCAAACAGGGACAAATGAGGGGCCCGAGGAGGCCAAGGAATGTCAGCAAACCTGGAAATGAGGCGGTCACCGAAGCGATGGCGAAGAACGTCCATTGATGCTCTAGCTGTGTGGGCCGTCACCCCATCCTGCTGAAACAACACATGTTGAATAGGCATACGTTTTCGGCGTAATTCAGGCACAAAGAAGTTGTTTATCATCTCGATGTAACGCTCGGAGTTCATAGTAACAGCATTTCCATTATTGTCTTCAAAAAAGTAAGGACCACTGACGGCAGCTTTTCCAACAGCACACCAGACCGTCACTTTTGGGCTGTGCAGTGGTCTTTCGTGCAATTCTCTCGGACTTTCAAGAGCCCAATAACGACAGTCCTGTTGATTCACCATGCCATTGAGATGAAAATGAGCTTCATCACTCATTAGCAAAATGACGTTGTCATTTCCCTCAGAAATTGCTTCCATCTTACGTGCAAAGTTAAGCTGCTGTGCATAGTCCCATGGTTTCAACTGTTGCCCAATGACCAATTCGTACGGGTGGAAATGCAGGTCTTAATGCACAATAATCCTTACCGATCGATTACCGATGCCAAGTTCAGTGGAATGCTTCCGAGCAGCTTGTCTGACGCGTTCCACGTTTACCGGAAGCCGTACCATTTGTAGCACCCTCATCAGTCTCCTATTCATTAGTGTACCTCGTTTACGAAGTGCATTCACCCAACGTAAGATTGCATTATGGCTGGATGCTGAAGTGGCGCTGAAACACACGATGAACTGCTGTGACAGACTCGTTATTTTTCATGTAACTGTCGTAGCCAAACGTGCGATGCTCTAACGTCTGCAGCGCCACAGCTTCACCTGAAAAGAAAAAAATGCTAAGACATCACGGACCGAATAGTACTTGTCGGACATATGCCCCTTTCCCTGGGGCTGAGTAATATCTATTTCGAAAACGTCCGTCCTCTCTGCCCCACCCTGTATATACCTGATTGTACGGGTGTGTTTTTTGTGCTCATTGTGTTTCGATTTTGTATTTTTCTGTCAATCTTTGGTGTTTGATGTTTACTTTTATTTTCTAAGAGCTTTTCTTCTCTTCTCTTATTTTATTACCAAATATGAGAGAGATGTCGCTTTGTCTTGTGTCTTGCGTCGCGTATCGCCAGCCTTTTATATATTATACATTTATTTTTATGTTTTTTTTTTACTTTTGATATTTTTTCTTTCGTTTGACGTCATTTGTCATTTCATATCTCAAAACTTAACTTGAACTTCTGGATATTTCCCTCCAATTTCTTTTTGCGACTTTCCTCTCTTCTTCTCTTTCAATCTCGCTCTCTCTCTCTCTCTCTCTCTCTCTCTCTCTCTCTCTCTCTCTCTCTCTCTCTCTTCTCTCTCCCCCCTCGCTTTCTGTGTTTGAGTATTTGTGTTTGTATGTGAGTGTGTTTATATGAACATCAAACACACAGACACACAGATATACGCACACACACACACACACAGACAGACAGACACACACACACACACACACACACACACACACACACACACACACACACACACACACACATATATATATATATATATATATATATATATATATATATATTATTTTGTTTAAAAGAGTTCCAACTCTGTCTGTTTTTTATGTTTTATTTATATTCTTGTAAAATTAATGTGGGATATAGAATATGGAATATACAATATATAATATAAAAATGGATGTCATACCGGCCATGATGAAATACCACAAGGTATAGAAAATACGTATTCGCCTTTATATATTTAATCCTTTATATTGAACACTCAATATTTCATATATTCAATAAGACATATTCCATATATTCAATAAGACATTCAATACTTTATTTCATTGTACAATCCATTTTTATATTATATATTGTATATTCCATATTCTATATCCCACGTTAATTTTACAAGAATATAAATAAAACATAAAAAACAGACAGTTGGAACTCTTTTAAACAAAATAATATATTCCTCTATACACAATCATACAAAACCCCAGTTTTTTGTATTTATTTTTACTCACACACACACACACACACACACACACACACACACACACACACACACACACACACACACTCACACACACACACACACATATATATATATATATATATATATATATATATATATATATTTATATATGTATAGGCTCAAGCGTGGCAGTGTGGTGAGAAGCTTGTTTCCCAACTACATGGTTCCGTTTTCAGTTCCACTGCATGGCGCTTCGAGCAAGTGTCTTCTACTATAGCCTCGGATTGACTAAAGCCTTGTGAATGGATTTGGTAGGCGAATGTCCCCCACACCCGATTGGCAGCCGATATCGGTCTGTTTACGTCTCCGTAACCTAGCGGTTTGGCTAAAGCGAACAATACAATAAGTACCGGGCTTTAAAAAAATAGGTCCTGAGGTCGATTTGTTCGACTAAAAACTATTGAGAGCGGTGGGCCGACATAGCGACAATGAAATAACTGAAACAGATATATATACATACATATACATATACATACATATATATATATATATATATATATATATATATATATATATATATATATATATATATATATATATATATATATATATATATATATATATATATATATATATAATGCATGCACATAGATATATGCATATAGATATGTGTATGTATTGCATACATACATGTACATATACGCATTCACATATCCATACACAAATATAAATATTATACATATATACATAATACAACTGTTTATACATATATATATATATATATATATATACACACACACACACACATATATATATATATATATATATATATATATATATATATATGTATATAGAAAGATATATATATATATATATTTATATATATATATAATATATATATGCATATATACAAACAAAGAGAGAGACAAATATACAAACATACATACACATGCATAGAAACACAGACATATATCCCGATAGATATTTACGCAAACAGAAATGTTTGCAAGTCCCTTCACCTGATCGTGTTCATACATAAACTAAGAGGAATGTTGTTTGCTAGTGTGTCTTAACTTACGTGTTGGTTAGGTAGAATTAAGTATACCCCTGGTATCTTGTTTCTTATTCGGATTCCTACTAGATCCGAAATTCCCTCCAACTCAGCATTTTCACTGACCTCCTCGCCTCCTCTTAGTGCGCACAAATGAAAAAATAACATTTCAAAAATATATAAAATACGACAAAACGAATAAAGAATATCATTATAAATCACAGTAATTTAAGCACACCTTACCGCTGACATTTCGTCAAATCGTCACCGTCTCATAACACGCTATTTTACTACAACGAGCCAAAGTGGGGGTCCTCTATGTGGTCGCTGAACCTACTAGAAATAGCTTCTAGTTGTTCTCTTTTTAAATTATAGTCAAACGTCTTAAAATAAAGAGCAGGCCACTTTGGATAATGTGGAGGTGTATAGCTTAGTACCTAAGGTGATGGATCCTAGTCTGACGTTTATACAGAGGAAGCACAATGGATAATGTGGAGGCATATGGCTTAGTGGTTAAGGTGTTGGACTCATGATCGTAAGATTGTGGTTTCAATTTCTGGTCGATATGTTGTGTTCTTGTGCAAAACACTTTCTTTCACGTTGCTCCAGTCCACTCCGCTTGTAAAAATGAGTACTCTTGCGACGGACTGGCGCCCTGTTCAGGGATCAATATTTACAATATATAAGGAGTATAGAGAAACTGACCCTATGCTCCTCCAGGAGTAATATGGACTATATATATATATATATATATATATATATATATATATATATATATATATATATATATAAACAGTTGTATTATGTATATATGTATAATATTTATATTTGTGCATGGACATGTGAATGCGTATATGTGCATGTATGTATGTCATCTTAGATATCATATGTTTAAACAAAAGACGAAATATATCACGATAGGAATATCTTTAGTCATAGGTTTGCCTCAATCAGTGCTGAAACAACAACATTAACTATTGGGTTGTCCGGAAAGTTCGTGCCGATTTATAGTAGCTTACCTTTCGACTTATTTCAGAACATGGTTGAGTTCATAAAATCTTGCTGCAACACATATTGCATTCGGCAGCAACTCTCTCCAACCAAAGTTTGCCTACAATCTTCTGTAGCTTTACATAGCCATCAGAATTGCACTTAATACTCTGTTCAAAGAAGTGGAGATGGATTCCGGCGTGCGGACGTATTCAGAACTGTAGCAGTATCCCTTGCTGCTAGCCATGGCTACGAGGCTTCCGTTGCAGCCCTCTATGTTACGTCTTACAGTACTCACAGAGCATTGAGCAGCTGTCATAATGTCGGCATTATGATACTCGTCGATGATCATCATGATATAAGTAACTCTTTTTCCAATGTTTAGACGGCTTACGGTGGCAAGCTGGTAAAATCGCTAGCATGCCAGTCAAAATGATTAGCGGTATTTCGTCCGTCTTTACTTTCTGAGTTCAGATTCCGTTGAGGCTGACTCTGCCTTTCATCCTTACGGGGTCGATAAAAGATGCACCAGTAGAACACTGGGGTCGATATATACGACTTCGACCCCCCCCACCCCCCACCTCGAAATTGCTGACCTTGTGCCAAAAAATTTGGAACCCATATTTAGATGGTTTTCGGTCCTCCATGTCAGTTAACTTTTTTCCAACTACAAGTTTAATCTTTATGCATTTCAACACTGTTCACAGTTCACCAATTCATCAAGCTGTTCCTGAAAAAAGGTTACATGAAAATTGTTAAATTTGCCCGAACACCCTGTACATACATACATGCTTACATAACAAGCTGATAAGCCAGTAATTCGTATATTGTCAATAGTAACGTTCCAGATACGATACCACTACCATCATGTCATCAACATTATCGTCCTTCCCGTCGTCAACAATAATGATTTCCTACAATAATTCCAGAAATTCAGAGTAAAAGGACAACCGATTTTATCGACTCCCCGTACTTTATAGGCGCTTGGAAGGATTGAAGACAAAGTTGCCCTAGGCGTAATTTCAGCCCAAAGCGTAAAGAGGCAGAACAAATACTATTAATATAATAATAACAGCGCTAACTACAATTTCACATTATGGCATTTATATCCCCATCACTAATCGTCTGTTCCTTTATGGAACTCCACCGTTATAGAACTCACTGGACTGTAGTTTGTATCTAATAGCGTTGAATGGATGAGAGATATACAATAATCCCTTTCCTATCACTTGAGTGGTTAACATTCTGTCTTTTTTCAAACTGAACAAGTGCTTCATTCATAGTCAAAAGCTGTTACTGATAATTTTCCTCGCCTCAATGTCCCATTCATATTATTTCTTATCCGATACAAGTGTATTAATTTAATTGATTTAATTGTCTAGTTAGGGTATTTACTTTTTCTTTAATTTTTCGGTTATCTCTTTTTTTTTTTACTTGTCGTTAGAATAAGACATCGCTGTACATAGAATTTCCTTTAGTTAATTGGTGATAAAATAGTTTGGAGATACTTCTATGCTGTTTGATTATCTCCAGAACAATTATGAGCGGATAGTTATCTTTTCAACCATGAGAGACCCTGAGAGCTAATTACATTGTGCAATATTCTGTTTCTTATAAAGACAGTAAAGTGTAATCTATGTAAGATGTAGTTGCTATATCTAAAAACTTAAATGACTCTGTTGAGGAAGACTCGCTTACCATGTTATCCCACATACGTTATAGACTTACGTCTCGTCAGTCTATAGCAGTTTTTATCGAGAAAAAAGATTTGAGCATATCTCACAACAGATTTTGAGCTTATTTGTATCTTATTTTTATTTTATTTTTCAGTAAGTATTTGACTAGAAAACAAGTAAAAATTCAAAAATTTGATTCAATATAATTGACCATAGTTTGTGGCTATTCTGGAAATCAGCAATATCAATATTATTACTTAGAATGGTCAATGGTGCAAACAGTAGCACAATGAAAAGTTACTGGTGGTATTTAGATCCAATACATTGTGCTCTGAGCTTAAGCATAAAGTCAACTGAGATGGTGGTCGACATTAAATTTTATGAACCCTAAGTCGATAAAATAGATTCAAACCAAAAACTGGAAGCAATAGAGATCTTCCATCATGTTTGAGATGCGGTAAAAACATAAACAAGTAACTGCTGTATTTGTTCAGTGGATGCAATCTTATGGCTATATAGAAAAATATATTATACAGAGGAGAGACAGGGTTCCTTTTCCGCCAAACCTAAAACATCTCTTTGAAGCATTAAATAAGCTAGGAGAGTGAAGTAGAAGTGATAGTGAATGAGTGGAAGATAATACTGCCCAAAGGGAAACGATAAGAAATTAAATGTCGATGAAAGTAACAAATTCGAAGTACACTTTATGTGTCACTTCTTTTCAAGACGATAGTGTATGTATTTAGGGAAGTTGGATTTTATTTCAAACAAGTCAAGCGATCATAAAGAGGCTTGGTTCTAGTTCTTAATCATTCCTTATATTGACGATACCAAAAATTAGTTTTTACGAGAAAAATATTATAGAACAATTAAACATTGTGATCCATCAACGAGCCAACTTGCTGGAGAAATAACTAAGAACGTAAAGAGATGCAACACAATATTGATTTCGAACTAAAAGACACCAGAAGGACACGCATGTTACAACATGAGCACAGTTCCTTAGGGTGCGAGCAGACAGAGTCGCTATGGAATCGAATAGACAACCTTGCAGTATTGTTCTTGTCTGGTCGTCTGAGTTCAAATCCCGCAGAAGTCAACTTTGCCCTATCTTCCAGAGAGGGATCGATAAATAAATGCATAAACAAAATATCAGTGCAAGGCTGGCGTCTATTCTCTCTCTCTCTCTCTCTCTCTCTCTCTCTCTCTCTCTCTCTCTCTCTCTCTCTCTCATTAAATAGGCTGTATTCAAACCTGGAAAAGAATTAGTTCTGCCAGGTTTAATATGCTCAATACACGTTGCATGTCTATGACAACGTTGCATTTGTAACTTCTCCAGGACTTGAGGAGCCATGAAAGAAGGAACGATAATCGATCAAATCAACACCAGCTATGTTCATCTCGATAGGATATAAACTAAGGAGCCTAACTAAACTGCACAAAGTATTTTAGCATGAATAATAAAGATAATCCTTTCTTCTATAGGCACAAGGCCTGAAATTTTGTGGGAGATAGTATGCCGATTACATCGACCCCAGTGATCAACTGGCACTTATTTTAGCGATCTTGAAAGGATGAACTGCAAAGTTGACCTCGGTGGAATTTGAGCGCTGAACGGAAAGGCAGACGAAACACTGTTAAGCACTTTGTCCGGTGCGCTCCAATTCTGCCAGCTCACCGCCTTAATAATAATGATGATGTTCGCTTCCGTTGATTTTAACGTATGAGTGTTTGAAGGAAAGTAGTTATAGAAAAGAAAAGAAAGAAAACAACTTTTTTTAAAGTAAAAGAACAAAAGAAGCTGTATCTACTTGTGATGGATGTGTTTATACAATTTGAGTCCAGGTATAGATTTTGCTATGAAGGCGTAATGGAGACACTGATGATTTTCATTTTGCCTGGGATTGGGCACATATCTGTTGATTGCAGAATATAATTTTGTATTGTCCTTTTTCTTCAGCTTAAATTGTGTTGGTGCATCATGACACATTTTACGTCATGCAGATCGAGCTAGGCAATGAAATTCCCACGATATCAGGTTAAGATGTAGAGATTTTAGTGATTGCATCAACTTATCCTTATATCTGAGGACAGGTCTTCCTTTACCGCGATATCCCCCCGCTTGTTGGCCATACAAAAGAAGTTTTGGAATACGGTCATCTGCACTGAATTATCTCAGCAGCATGCTTTTGATACTGGAGATATCACATTTTTCTAAGATTTTGACATTTGCTATCTTATCTTGCCACTTTAGATTGCAGATATTGCGCAGACAGTACATGTGAAAGATTTCAAGTTTCTTTATGTGTTTGTAATAGGCAGTCGACGATTCTGCCCCATTCAAATACTGCTCAAACTTTAGTATCTATATACACTTACTTTAGTTTCCAGACTGACACCGAGTTCATCCCTCAAACGATGGGAAAGTTTTCCAGAAGAATTCGTAGCCTTAGATATTCTAACATTGATTTCGTCATCAAGAGTGCTCTTAAAAGTTTACTGTACTTCCAAGATATTTAAATGACTTGACCCATTTGAGTGGTTTGTTGTGTATCATCACGTTTGAATCTTGTATGTTCTGCTCCAGGCTTTGGTTGGAATAACACGTCAGTCTTCTTGATGCTAATAGTGGAGACATGATATCAATAGTAATTGGCGCACTTGCAAGTGTCAGCACTCAACTACCAACATGACTGAAAAAGATTGGTGCAAGTGTGAAGGTAGAACACCTACAAAAATCAGCATTGCTTGGAACTGCAAGAATTCTTCGCAGTATTCTTGAAGTATGACCAGTAGATAAGTGTCACCTTAGTCAGCTGGCTGTGGACAGCTGACACTTTCCATCACACCCAGCAAAATAGGCTGGTGCCTTAGGTATAATAAAAAAATATTCAAACAAATACATAACAAAAACACCAGGACTTACAAATATATATAACATACAGAAAATTGCACTACTGGGCACTGCACACATCCTACGCAAAACACTTTCAATACAGTAACCATAAGAGCATCACAGCAAACCACAGCACATACCCAAGGCACACAGAGCTGCGCTCGGTAGTGAAGTGAAAGCACGTTATAAAAATAAAACTACTGAACAATAATAATAATAATAATAATAATAATAATAATAATAATAATAATAATAATAATAATAATAACGACGACGATGCCGTCACCGACGAAAAACAATTCTCCCGTCGAGAACGATGCATGGATGTTCAGCTTTTTCCGAACAACCTGCACAAATGAACTGTTCATAGTGATCAAATATATGTGCATCAAATCGACGTTGCCTGAACAGGTGTA
>NC_142931.1:74182552-74192552 GCF_046866305.1 Octopus bimaculoides | reverse complement strand
AAATACCTTGTTTCTTTGTTTATTTCTTAGGATTGCGTTGAACATTAGAGAACAGTGAATGTCACAAACGTGAATGTGTCAAACAAACAAACGAAAATACGTCATATTTATTTTGGCGCGTTTTTTGCGTCTTGACGTCAAATCATAGGAGAATTCAGTTTATACTGTATCGTTGTAGAGTCAATATAATAAGTACCAGTCATATATTACGTATATACAATCAGCTGATGCCCTCCCCTTCTTACGTTTTGTTCTTCTGCATGTCAGAAATCACAAAGTACTGAGTACGATATAATCGCCTATATTCCTCCCACAAATCTGAGGCATTGTGCTTATATTAGAAATTATTTATTACTATTAGTATTATTATTATCATTACTATTATTATTATTATTATTATCATTACTATTATTATTATTATTATTATTATTATTATCATTATTATTATTATTATTGTTGTTGTTGTTGTTGATGTTGTTGTTGTTGTTATTGTTATTATTATTATCCTTGTTGTCCTTACTTCTATTCAACATTTTTGAATAAAAACATGAACAAGTATAATCCTAATAATAAAAAAAGCAACTATATTTTATATTATTATTTTATATTATTATTTTTTCTATACATTTAATCTTGTTTTATAGAAGCGTGTACAAGTACGCACGTTCAATTATATATATATATATATATATATATATATATATATATATATATATATATATAGATATAGATATAGATATATATAAAGTCTCATTATTCTCCTCGACTTGACAAAGATTCGAAATTGTATGAAGAAAGCATAATAGCAGAAAGTGAAAAAAGAAAAACATTGTATTTTGAATAGATTTGCAGTCTAATGCATTTCATACGATTACTTCAGACGACATTCAAATAAATCAAAAGTGTACTATATACATGCAGCATAGTGTAGTCTGTGAAACTACATGACAAGGTTAAAAATACGATACCATGGTTAAAATATTCGTGATGGTCAGTTTGATATCCTCATGGTATTGCAATATAATCCATAATTCCTTTCATGGAGAATAGACAGTTGCAAAGAGAACAAATAGGAGTGAATTTTCAGATGGTACTCAGATTGAAATACAAAATACAAAGAAAATAAATAAATATAGAGAATGGCTCCGCATAATAAAAACATTTAAAGGGAACGAGACAACTTAAGTGAATCTATATAGTCACTGATCTGAGAGAAATAGTAGCCAAATATGTTTCTCAAGTCATGTTAAAATAATGTACTCCTTAGATGTTGTGTAGGGGAAAATAGGTTAGAATTATAATTTTAGGCTTGCTGAATCAGGCCTGAAATGGGATAGAACATGACACAAATATAGTGTCCAATAAAATGTCAATGCTGTATTTTAATTAGTTAACGTCTTAATTAAAGTCAAAATCGCATTGGAATCGCACTTATCTTTCTTTACCCTTAGAAAGTGGAGGTTACAGTAAAGGAGTGCCGTTTAACAAAACGGGAGCGGCCACAATACTACTGTTCTCGTAAATAGAATATATGGTTCTTGCGTCTCTTAGAAATCAATACATAATTGTTGATACAAGAGCGGGAGTTGTGTATGTGTGTGTGTGTGTGTGTGTGTGTGTGTGTGTGTGTGTGTGTGTGTGTGTGTGTGTTTGTGTGTGTGTGTGCCTGTGTTTGTGTCTGTGCCTGTTTTCGTATGCACGGTTCTTCGGCATGCGCGTTACTTTCTATTGTCAATCTTTTCTCGATGATATTCCTTGATGATATAGTAATGAGTAAAATTTTTCCTTGATAATGCAGTAATGAGCAAAATTCTGTGTTTATGGTTCCAGGGCCTAGAAATATTCTCACAGTAGTTTTTGCACAAGAGTCTGTGTTTAATAATACATTTGTCAAAACATTTCATCGTCACAATGAATTTTTGTTTGGCTACAATCACAGAACACACAAATAGAGATACAGACAGTAAACCTCGATATTTCATAGACATGACAATGTCATCATAGTTTTTCAACATGTTAAAAACTTCGATTAAGCTCTTCTGGAAACTACATTTTGTCATATATTAGGTTGTTCAAAAATAATAGCTGCTCTAAGTGTTGTGTTTTGAAACGCTATTTTATCATAGTATTTTAATTATATTTTAAGTGAATTTCGACATACTTAATAATTGATGTATACTCTTTAATAATTTTCTATTTATTTGAGACAGAAAACATTCTTGAAGCATAGGCTCAGTACTTTGAGCTTTAATATTTGTGTCATGGTGGACTATCACAGCCCTCTCCTTCTTTTCTATTACCTATTGTACGCAAATAAGGACAATAATATCATAAGTGATATAGAATTTCATCACAGATCACCTGGCTCAATCAAAACTGAATTGGACCCAAACAAAATCAGCAAAAAGAACATTTGCTTGGAAGAGCCTGTTTTTCCTACTCTGTGATAGATATTCGGCTACAGACAGAGAGAGAGATAATTGCAAACCAGAGAGATTAACCGAGAGCGCGATATTTTTTGTAGGGAACAAAATATAAACCGACGACTATATATTAGTAGTTCAGAGTAACCTTGTTCACTCGTATATAATATACATGTATAGACACCCACGCAAGCTCCCACCTCTAGACAAGGTGCTTTAACAATTCGGTTCTGTTCTACTTGTTTACAAATATTTTATTCATTTGTTAATGCAAATTTGCCACTCTCTCACGGTTGAATTACAATGATTCTTTACAACTATATATATATATATATATATATATATATATATATTACTTAAAGCAAGTGAGTGCATACAAATTAAAATTTGAATGCTTTAACATTTGTTAAAACTTGTCCCTCTGGTGTTATCTTCCTTTTATGCTCATCGCCTAACACACACACACACACACACACACACACACACACACACACACACACACACACACATATATATATATATATATATATATATAGATAGATAGGTAGATACACATCACACACACACGCATACATATATATGTGCATATATAAGTATAGATGCACGCATATATGTAGACATATATGCATACATTACATACTCGTGTATATATATATATGTGTGGGGTTGGGTGTAAATGCACACACACACACACACACACACACACACATATATATATATATATATATATATATATATATATATATATATATATATATATGTGTATGTATGTATATCTTTAAACACAGACAGCAAAAGAAAACTATAAGATACGTGAAAACATTTCAAGATTACAGTTTCATTTGTCTTGTCTTCAGAATTGTAAATAAAACTCCTGGATAAAAGTTTATTACATATATAATGAAAATGGGTTTAGACAATTGCATGAGTGAACAATATAAATGAAAATAAGGTAACAGAAGAGAGGGAGAGAACTGTAATAGTTCACCATGACAATAATATCACAGCCCAAATTATTGTAATAAAATATCATGTAACATGAATAGATGAAAATATACCATGTAATACGTTACAGTATGTAATATATATCAATACATATCAGAATATTAGGATCTTCTTTAATTTTTCTAACCACCGGAATTTTTTCAAATTTTCTACACTAATATAACTTTTCGTCCATTGCATACACGTGTCGGAAGTTGTGATCATCTGTTTCCATGGGACAATCTTAACATTATAAGTCTCCTTCTTAACTCTGGTTCATTACTATCCATTTTTGTGTGAAAGAGAAATCAGCAGCCTTATGGATGTTGATTAAAAGAAGTTTTTATGCAAGGTATGTGCGGAGGTTACATAGTTTGTTAAAAGTATTTCATTAAATGTTTGCAACTTTGAATGATTTTCATTTTCTTTCATTAAATTCTATTCATTTAAGAAAGGTAAAAAAAAAAAAATGAAAATTCAAGAGTTTGTAATGTTTTTATTTCCTTAACGTTGACACGGGGATAACAATGCTAAAGTTGTTCCATGGAAAGGGAAAATTAGGACTTCCGGTATATCAGCAGTGGCCGCTTCCGAAAGGCTTGAAGTGTTTAATTATATCATTTTCATTGTTAATTTCTAAAGAATTTTATCAACATCCCAAACTACTAGATTGTTTGAAAAAATGGCCATTCAAACAATTCTGATATTCTGGTTGTTGGAAAAATTTTATAAGTGCCAAATATAAATTTAATCATGGATATGTTATTGGCACTCCGTCACTTACGACGTCGAGGGTTCCAGTTGATCCGATCAATGGAACAGCCTGCTCGTGAAATTAACGTGCAAGTGGCTGAGCACTCCACAGACACGTGTACCCTTGACGTAGTTCTCGGGGATATTCAGCGTGACACAGTGTGACAAGGCTGACCCTTTGAGTTACAGGCACAGCAGAAACAGGAAGTAAGAGTGAGAGAAAGTTGTGGTGAAAGAGTACAGTAGGATTCGCTACCATCCCCTGCCGGAGCCTCGTGGAGCTTTAGGTGTTTTCGCTCAATAAACACTCACAACGCCCGGTCTGGGAATCGAAACCGCGAGTCTGCTGCCCTAACCATTGAGCCATTGCGCCTCCACGAATCCTCGATATGATATATAGTAAATATATATATATATATATATATATATATATATATATATATATATATAGAAACGTGTCTCCAAACAATTTTTCGGCTTATTTGAAAACCTGAATGTTGGTCTGTGAGAAAACATGAGATAAAAACAGGACATAAAACGCGAAGAAGGTTGGTGCAAACTGTGGAATGAGGAAAAAAAAGTAAGAAACATCATAATTAATCCAGCTGGCGTAGAATAATATAACGGAAAGGAGGCCAGTATCCGTGAGATAGTTACTTAATCCAGAGAAGGCGGTGTCCCCCATTTTGACAAAAGAAACTTGTCCGTGTGTTTGCATCTGCTGAAAATTCTGGATCTGGAGTAATGTAGTGTGGTGGAATTCTTGGATATATATATAAAAAAAAAATGCGTGCTTTCTCAGCTACGTATAACTTACATCTTTTTGACGTATTTATATATGAAGTAGGTTTCTTCACGATTCTCCACTTGATTGTATGTGGTGTGCAGTTGACTTTCAGATGCTATACATGGCTAGCCAAATTAGTGATTTTATTTTTATCTATATATGTATTTAGATAGATAGATAGAGAGATAGATAATTATAATATGATATGATACAGTATAGTATTATATTTTAGAACATATATTTCTTTAAAAAAAAACAAAAAAAAACAAAAAAAAACGAAAAAGAACAAGAATATATTCCGCAATGAGCTCAATGGTGCACACACAAAATAACACACATACCTGGCACACATCCTTACGATCTCACACACATACGCACGCACACACACATAAACACACACGCACACACACACCTCTCACATACACAAACACACACATACACACACATACACGTACACACATACACATATAAACACACGCACACACACCTCTCACATACACAATGCTCACTCACATACACAACACACACTCACATAAACACGCATACAACTACACACACAAGTGGCATAAATGACACACGCACCTGCACACACGTACGTAAGCAAACACATGCACGCACACACATACAGGAACGCACATATACACAACATACACACACGCGCGCACACGCACGAAAACATACACATTATATACACATACACGCACGCACAAAAAATATACACACACGCACATGGACATACACATACAGACACACATAAACACACGCGCGCATACAAACACACGCACACCTACCTAACACTCACATTCCCACACACATCACAATCCCACACACACACGAACATCCACACACATACACACACACCCGCACACACCCACATACACATACACACGCACACACACCTCTCACCAACACAACACACTCACACAGACACGCATACAATCACACACACATGGGCATAAACAACACACGCACATACAGAAGCAAACTCACGCACACACACGTACACAGCAACGCACATATACACAACATACACATACACACACACACACACGCACCCACAAAAACATACACATACACACACGCGCAAGTACAAAATACACACACATACGCACACATACCCAACACCTACAACCCCACACAAACACACACACGAACACACACATGCTCAAAAACAGCCTGCTGACCTTCCACTGACCATTGTGCATAAGCACCCACTAACTATTCCTGCTACTAATTCCTTCCACTACGTCACACACACACACACACACACAAACACACACATACACACTAACAGATAAACCACCAAACCACGCACACACACACACACACACACACACATACATACGCACACACACGTTCTGTTATTACACACACACTTGCAGACTCTCGCGCACGCACAGATATTCACCTCCCTTTTTCACTCTCCTGTCTTAGAAAGAACTTTTTCCTCCACCACCTCCTCTTCCGGTCCTTCCACAATGTAACCTCGTGGGCATCGGTGTCGATTTTCTCTTCCTCTGTTTTTCCATTCTTTGAACTTTCCGTCTTTCCGACGAAGGGCTCCGCCCAAAACGTCATACTCTCTCTCTTTCCTTTCCCGAGCGTCCAATAACACTATCCGTATCACGTCCTCACTTTGTTGTTTTTTTGTTATTGTGTTTTGTGTTTTTTTAACTATATATATATATATATATATATATATATATATATGATGATGATGATGATGATGATGATGATGTTGATGACGATGACGATGACGATGACGATGACGATGACGACAACGACGACGACGACGGTCACTCCCGTTGATATTAACGTATGAGTGATGGAAAGGATTAAAACTAAAAAGTGAAAGATAAAAGAAGCTGCATCTATCTGCGATGGATGCGTGAATGTAATTTGAATCCATGTATGGATTTTGCCACAAAATCAGAACGGGAACAATAATGAGTTCAATTTTTTCTGGATTTGGACAAATGTGCCTGCTCACTGCAGGATATGTTACGATATTGTTCTGCTACTTCAACTCAAAATTGTTTAGATGCATCATGTCGCATTTTATTCCACAGATCGATCTGTGCAATAACTTTCCCAAGATGTTTAATTAAGCTATTGGGGTTTTAATGATTGTTTCAACTTATCCTTATACCTAAGGATACGTCTTCCTTTACCGTGGAATCCTTCTACCTGTTGACCATACAAAAGAATTTTAGGAATGCGATTGTCTTGTGTTCGAACACTTACTTCCCATCTGCAATGAATCCTCAACAGCATGTTTTCAATACTGAAGATAAAACATTTTGCTAAAATTTTGGCATTTGATATCTTATCTTGCCATTTAATGGCAACACATGTGAAAGTTTTCGAGTTTCTTTATGTATCAGGGCGTCTATGCTTCTGCTTCATACAAAATTGTACTCAAAATACAACATGTGTAGTCTTAGATTCATCAAAAGTTCTCTTAAAGTTTACTCTGCTTCCAAGATATTTAAATGACCATCTGATTGGTTTACTGCAAGAGTTCCTTTACTTACTCTGCATCCGATATTAGGTAAGCAATGTTACACCAAAATAGGACTGCTTGTTACACAAAGGGGAACACGAGTTTTGCAGGTGCTTTCGGATTCTACAAAAACATGGCTATCACCCTCCTTGCTGTCGCTGAGTGAGACACTGACTAGAAACTTCCAACAACATCCTTTGCTTGTTCGCGTCGCCATATCCCTTCAACATAGAACATCCAATTCACCTTCAACTATCCCCACGATGAATTTGTTTTAAATGGTAAGGGCTTGTGTCACACATTACACTCTCTTGTCCAAAATGCGTAGACTCCAGTGCATATTAATGCGAAATTGGCGCATTTATTGACTATATACGTTTAATCTAAAAAAAATTTTTTTTGCAAGATTCCTGATGTAAAATCGTGTGTTGAAACAGATATTATTATATTTCGGGTTGATCGTTTTTCTTCTTGCCAAATAAACACACGCACTATTTATTCGTTCTTCACTCGTTTATTATTGTTCTTACTTCATCTTATTGACAGAAAATGGACTAAACAGAACAGGAGGATACACGCACGTAGTTGGAAGAATCCCTGACGAGGTCACAGATGTGTGACGAAAGATTTACAGACATTGGACATAGACATGATATAAGATAAGAACAATAATAAACGAGTGAAGAACAAATATATAGTACATACGTTTATTTTGCAAGAAAAATTGACAATTCTGAAATATAACTATATATATATATACACATATATAAATAAATATATATATATATATATACATATATATATATATATATATGTAAATATAAATATATATATATATATATATATATATATATATATATATATATATATATATCAAAACACCTTCGTTTGAGATAGCTTTTACGCCGCATCGTTTTATAAAATAACTGACACAAATAGAATGTACACCTAAATACTAAAAGGCAAAGAGATAGGTTGGTCGTGGCTGGAATCAGGGTGTCTTGGATCAGGACTAAGCAACTACTAGCGAAAACTATTCATGAAGAAACGTCTAGTAAAGCGGGTATTAGAAAACCGCAAAAAACGAGCGGCTCACAAGATCAATGAGCAATGAGATAAATGTTAGAAAATATCACATTAGCAAATGACTGGATCAGTTGGAAGAAAGAGATGTGCACCTCTGACTTTGGACTCAAGGCCTTGTTAAATCACCTAAAAATTAGTGGAAGAAATCAAATATTTGAGAACAACCAAGCAACAGCTTCAGTCGGGTTTCAATGTTATTTAATCTCATCGGTGGATCCCACTTTTCTCAAACACACTGATCAATGGATAGTAATTTTAGGAGTAGATAAAGAGTTGTGAAAAATTTTAGTCAGTAGTAGTTTGCATAATTACGTCTAATGCACTAAGAGGAATAAGTTACCACATCCTGGTTTGCAGCCGAATCGCTACACGCCGCGTCCCAGATTAAGATATTTCGTCAGGTCGCTTGCCCCACCCCACTCCTCACAACCGCTGTCGAGAGCTGTTGACTGAAACTAAGAATGGAAACCAGACTCGTCAAAGCCCCTTTTAATTATATCATTCAGAGCGGCATGTCGAGAGAATCGGCTCGCGCTAAGTTTGCAGGATAATGGATGAAAGTTGAAATTAGGTTACAAATAAATTTACTTGTTCTTGAGATATTATTACGTCATCGATACGTAATATAAAAAATTTCTTGAGATCCATTAAACGTTTTTGGTACTACAATTTTAAAGCTTTTTTAGTGATGCACTGTCTCTAGTCACATAACAAATTTTGCCGAAATATTTCTTCTGTGCAATCTTAATAATATAAATATATGCGTTCTGGATTATCACGTTAATGTCTTGTGATGAAGTTACGGAATCATCTACATCCGTAATTATGCTATTATAATGATTGAAAACTAACTTGTGTGTCCTTAAAATTTTTTCTTCCACTTTAGAACCTTTGGTTGCGTGTGTGTCTTACGTTGGAAAATAACATCTACGTATCTTGTATCTAATAGTGGTTTCAAATTTTGGCACCAGGCCCGCAATTTCGGATGTGGAGGTAAGTCGATTGCATCGATCCCAGTGTTCAACTGGTACTTATTTTATCGATTCCGAAAGGGATGAAATGCAAAGTCGACCTCGGCGAAATTTCAGCTCATAAAGTAAAGACGGTCGAAATGCCGCTAAGCCTTTTGCCCAGCGTGTGTGCTAACGATTCTTTCAGCTCACTGCCTTATCCTGCATCTAACATTGGTTGATATTCAAATTCAGAATATATTGACGAGACAACAAAGCTGAAAAATGATGGTCTAAGCGAGGAATCTACAGTCGCCACGTCTTGTGAGTATATATTGTGAATTTAGACATACATTGCTTTGAAAGTTTTACTTTTTGTTTTGCTCCATATCTGCTTTCTGAAAGTTTTTACTTACATACACGATATTCGGTTTCAGTGTGTGTGTGTGTGTGTGTGTGTGTGTGTGTGTGTGTGTGTGTGTGTGTGTGTGTGTGTGTGTGTGTGTGTTGGATG
>NC_142931.1:74167552-74172552 GCF_046866305.1 Octopus bimaculoides | reverse complement strand
CCATTACTTCTGCTCATGATCAGAGATGCACATATCGTCAGCCACTAAGGAACATGTTCAAGTAGTTAAGGTAAAATAACTAACAAGCAAATCTGTGGTGTTCAGCAGAATATTTGCTGTAGCATATCTTTTATATCAAGAAAAAAAAAACAATGTACATGATAACACTTCCAATCAGTTAAGATCAAAAGCCATGAGACCCACTACCTGGTACTGTATCAGGGCATTTATTATTATTATTATTATTATTATTATTATTATTATTATTATTATTATTATTATTATTATTATTATTATTATTATTCAGGCGTGAGCTGGCCAAATCGTTAGCACGCTTGGTGAAATGCTATGCGGTATTTCGTCTGCCGCTACGTTCTGAGTTCGACTTTGCCTTTCATCCTTTCGCGGTCGATAAATTAAGTACCAGTTGCGTACTGGGGTCGATCATATCGACTGGCCCCCTCCCCCAAAATTTCTGGCCTTGTGCCTATATTAGAAAGGATTATTAATACTATTATTATTGAGTGAGAGAGTAGCACATGGCATCAAAGTGACACAGGGGTAAAATATACGAAGACCAATATGTCCATAATGACTACCAGTCTGATAAGGGTACACCAGGCACATGCATCACAACCATATGTGCGCGACATGGTGGTCTCATATCAAGGTAAACAGCGCATGACCTTGCAGGTGGGGCCCAGTTACAATTTTGTTCAAGTCGTATAGCCCATCCTGCTCAAAAGGTCCCTGAATAAGGTTTGTTTAAAGGTGTTTAACTTTTCCAGAGGTGTATTATTCAAACCCAAAAGAATTCCTCTCAACACATGGCTATGATGTCCCCCCCCCACTACTTCTGCCCATGATCAGAGATACACATATCATCAGTCATTAAGAGACATGCTCAACTGGTTAAGCTCAAGTAAATGACAAGCAAATCTGTGGTATGGAGCAGAATATTTGCTGTAGACCATATTTTTTATATCAAGACAAAACAATGTACATGATAACACTTCCAATCAGTTAAGATCAAAAGCCTTGAGAGCCACTGCATTGTACTGCATCAGGGCATTACTACTACTACTACTACTACTACTACTACTACTACTACTACTACTACTACTACTAATAATAATAATAATAATAATAATAATAATAATAATAATAATAATAATAATAATAATAATAATAATGATAATAATAATAATAATAATTCACTTGAACAAAACTGTACAAATACAAATATATGGTACTCTAGGCATAACACCTACATGAACTTCTAACTTGTTGTCTCTTGAGGTCTCTGGGTGAGACTTGGATCCAACTTGTACAAATGCAAAACAAAAGTCAAACATAAAATAATAATAATAATAATAATGATATTAACGACCCTATTTTACACTTATTTGTCCATCTTTGGATACAGATCCTGCTTTTCTGTGCTATTTTTGTCTTTGGCATTTCTATTAAGGCTACTTTTATGCTTCCTCTCCAGTCTCTCTCAACTTCCTGTAATACAGAAAACACCTTCTCAATTGTTCTGTTACTATTAAAAGATCAGCAAAAACAACGAATGTATGTTCCAAAAAATATGTAATACTCGTCTTCTCTTCATTCCAGTTGTAGCTATTTTGTCTATGATTGACATAAAACTTTTAGTCTTTCATACTGATCTCTTTGATATGCCTCAGACAAAACCTAATAATTTTTTTTCTCTCATTGTTTTTCTTTATTTCTCTACACCTTTGCTTCCATATGTTTTATTACAATTTCTGCCCATTACTTTGATTAATTCATCGCTATTTCCCCATCCATTCACTTACAAGTATGATACATTGTATCATTGTAGTCAGTGGCCTTTCTCTAACATGTATGCAGACAGTCGGCAAGTTCAAAAGACCAGACCTAAGCAACTTTCTCTACGTTAGTTTTCATAAATTGATAAATTAGCCAGGATTGTTGCGTTCATAAGCAATAGCGCTCACGTATCGCATTTATATAATAGCAACTGTTTGTGATAAGGATATTTTGTTTCAAAATATTTCTTACCTTCGTTTGTAAATCTGCATCTCTGATTTCTTTTTATTTTTGTTTAACAGCGCATGTAGTCTATATCTACTATTGCAATACAAAGGAATATATTCTTCGTCATTTATTTCGTTGTGAGAGATTTAGATAAGAGAAGTCGGCGATTAACATGAAAAATACTTAGGATTCTCGATAAGAGATACTCTTTTACCCCTGAAACCTGACAAACTTGACCACTGAAATGGACGTCGCCACAATAGGTTTGATAAAAATAACAAAAAAAAATGCAAGGCCTTTAACGAGTTAAGATTGTTAGAAAAGGCCACAATTCAGTTCTAAATTCATGAAAACTGACTGGCTTGAGGCAAGTGCTCAAGGGGCAATGTATACTAAGACAAAGAATGCACAGAATCTTTTCAAAATCCTTTGAGCAGTCTATGATCTAGCTCATGTAGGTGCTTCACACGTTCTCATTGTGAAAGTGTACATATCAGAGACAAAGAAGCAATACGTAAAGACATTTCAAAAGCTTCTAAGCATAACATCCAAATCAGGAATGTATTGATAGCCTGCTGTTAGCTCCCATCAGCATAGCTCTTGATAAAATTCTCAGTATTATAAAACTATACGCTCATTTTCCATTAATGATGTCTATAATGCAAATTTAATTGCGGCTGAAATGTACATAAATGGCGGTGAAGCTTTCACTGGAAAGCTAAATGAGGTGTTTTTCTTGATGTGGTCAGCAGGTTTCATTTCCCTAGAAACCAAAGATGTTACAAGGTGCATTGCAGACGTTTTGAAGTTTTTCAAGAAAAGCCTTTATCAATTTCAAAACACAAAACTCCAATCTCCTAAATAGGATACTCTGGCCTCAATAACCTTGTTTTAGCGTTCCAGCCACTTCACGAAGACCCCATGGTAGTCCCCCAAAGTGGACTTGTTCATGGTCTTTGTCACAACTGCCTTTATTTTCTCCTTTGCTTGAAGAATGCACCTTGTACAGTCACCTGTGAAAAACAAACATGACAGACATTTACAGGACGACCATAAAATTATTTCCTTCAAGTCAACTGTCAGCAAAGCGTTAGCAAAAGTACTCTTATCACTAACAATCAGCTGCCAGAAATCCAGCTTCATTTCTAGTCTGAAAGGAATCCTACTGATATATGTATTTGTAGGAAGGTAAATCTAGAAGTAAAGTGAGTCGAATAAGGCCATGTATATTACATTTGTATTCATTATACAGAGGCATTGACATGATATAGGGTAATTTCTTGCTTTGATTTCCTTTTATATTATTATTGATTTAGGCACTGGGCTGCAGCCATTCTACCCCATGAAGCACTCCAACACAGTTGTTACTGATAAATATTGAATTATATAGTAATTCTAAAGAATAATCTTATGGTACACGAATGTAAACTCAGCAACTGCAAGCTGGTTTCCGGTGCAGAAACATACGTTATGACATGCTATTAAAGCCGGATATCTTCCATCCTCGAGTTATATTATTATTATATTAATCCTTTCTATCTATCTATCTATAGATAGGTCACAAAAATTAGATTGCTTCATTTCTTCAAAGAACGCAAAAAGTTCGTGTCGTAGTTCCTGTACACGGGTAAGTACTTTTCCTCTTGACAGTCACCTTACTTTGGTGTATAAAAGCAGCCGTTTGTGTTGAGAATCCATATCGATACAAACCTATTCGAATATGCAAGATTTGACAGGTTTTGTTTTAATAAAGTTTACCATCTGAACAACTTGATCTAAAACTTCTTTTAGTTCCTCTCCTAATGTTTTTTGCCATCAAGGCCTCTCTATGAAGAAAGCAGTGTTTTTTTTGTTTTTTTTTACAAAAGCTGTGAGACCCTTAACACAGCCTACCATGGAAGGGGCTCCATCTGTACAAATACCCACACATGATTTCCATGATAACTGCCATTTATCAAAGTATGTATTCATAATGTTGAAAACGTCCTCTCCTTTTGTAGCGACACTTTGTTTTTTGCCAAAAAGAAACTAATTTACTATAAAACGAATGAATGCTAAGAGTTGCGCCTTGTTGGTGATGTCTGTTGATTCATCAACTTGCAATTGCAAAAGGTGAATACTTAAGTTTATTGCTACATACATTTTCCTCGATATCAGAAAACATTTCTAAAATGTGCCAGTGAACTGTATCGTTGGACAGTGGAATCTTGCTTATTTCTTTTGCCGCTTCATTCCCAAGCATTGTCGAGACTACCTTTTTGCACGCAGGCAAAATGAGTGACTCGCTTATAGTATGAGCTTTCATATTTTGTGCTATCAGTTCTGAGACTTGGTAGGAAGCGATTTGAGCTTTCTTAGAGACAGTCATTTTATTTATAAAAGAATTTGCCGCTTTAGTTTGCTGTTCAGACAATTTCTTAAAATAATTTGTAGATTTATCTTGTAAATAAGGATGTTTAGTTTTTAAATGTTTGTTCAGTTTACTAGGAAGCAAGGATTCATTTGACATTTTATTTCCACATACTAAACATAGCGGCAAAGGATGGTCTTCAGTTCAAGTCCATGTGAAACCAAAGCTTAACTTACATTGCACTTGCGAGTAGGCCGCGGTTTCAGTTTCTTATTTGAACAGCTTGCTTCACTTAAGTTTTGCTCACTTCCAGGTTCACATTCATCAATATCATGCTTCTTTTTAATAAGAAACATATCCATTTTGTATGGGTATACTTTGTTGCAAAGAAGAGCACTGTTGTTATAATCTTGTGTTGATGGAAATACCGGTATATCTGTAAGGTAACTGTATAAGAAAGTAGCTATGCATTTACTTCTTTATATCTGAATGCACATCCCTGGAAAATTTCAGGGCACACCGAGATATCTTCCGGGCGCACCTTTTGAGAACCACTGCCTTAGAGAGAAAGAGTGAAATATATACAGTGATATACATATGGAAGATCCTGGAAAATCTAGCTCCC